>NW_010272575.1:38084-57262 GCF_000690775.1 Eurypyga helias
AAAATATATTCACATACAGCGAATGAAACACCTTACCCTACTGAACCTGCTTAAACCCTGATACTTTAGGTAGGGGAAGGGGAAGGGGAAGGGGAAGGAGAAGAGGAAGGACATTCAGCATGGGAAGTTCTCAGAGGCTCCACTTTGGATAAAAATTAAGTATTTTTTATATCATAAAAATGTAACACAGCATAAGACATCAACACTTTGTGGAGCCAATAAATTATGTTGATTTCAATTTTTCACCTTTGCTAGCCAATAGATGATGGTGGTATTGGTTCTTGCGGACCCCTTTTATTTTCCCGGACTGTTTCCCCTTTTTCAGATGATAAATCGCTGTTACCATTTCTTGTGCTTACCAATGGTATCTTGGCATGCCTCTGACTTCTGGATACCCCACCTATACTTCAAAGAGGCCAGATATAGTTTTCAGGGATGTTTCCAGTTTGAAGACTTAGTTACCAGGTTCACAGCTCCCAACCTGGCAGGCAATTTCTCTGTCAGTATTTTCCAGCAGACATATTCTTCTGTTCAGTAATTTTCCCTTTCTAACCAGGCCACCTTTAAGCCTGCTCACACTGCAGAGCCTCTGCAGAGCAACATCCAGTCTGCTTATCTTATATGCTTCTTTCTCTCACCTGGCATTTCAGTCCCTCCTGAAAAGGATGCTGTTTTCTTAATGTAAATATCTACCTACCCCATTGTGAGCACCTGTATTTCTGCCTAAGAAAAAGGAGACTTCATGCAAAAAAAATCTTAGAACTAATTCTAATTTAGGCAGGATTTTGGCTGGATAGTATTACATATATATGCACTATGCTGTGGAGCTGAAAGAGGTCAAAAGACAGATATTAAAAATCATAATTCTCCCTTTTAATCAGAAGAAGTAGAACTGATGATAGTAATAAATGCAGAAAAACTGGAGAAAAAAAATGAGAGAAACTGTAGAGAATATAGTCTGAAACTAATTTTAGTTACTAAAAATTTGCCCTGTTTTGGACTCAGTAAACAGGCTGCTTTCTGAGTGGTCTGAGAAATTCCACTATTTCTTGTGTTTTCAAGACTATTAAGCTGGAAAATATGTTTCTTCAATATGTATTGCATATATATATATAGGTCAAAGACTCAATTTGTTCTTAGGTGCTCATGTAATGAAAGCAAGATCTTTGCAAAAAGTAAGACAGAAAAATCTGTGAATAAAATGTTTGCAAGTTAAATTTAACTTTATCCTGTTAAATATTATGTCTCTGCCATGACCTACCTTGAATAATTGTCTTCATGATGTTGTACAAAGGAAATCTAATCTGATATTTATGACCAACTTTCCATAGTGAATATGATTGCACCCCCCCACCCCCTACACCCCTGTTCCCAAGGACTATAAATCATGTTTCTGATGCTTCACATAACCTGACTAAAGGGTAACGTGAATCACAGTTTCCCATATATCACATGAAATTGAGCTCTTTCAGTAACTGATTGTGAATTGTCTGCTTTTTTCTAATATTGTCCGTACTTATGGGGGGCAAAAAGAAAAGAAAGGATTTGCAGGAACTGCAAGAAGTCAGAAACTGGAGACTTGTGGGATTGCAGCAGATCGATTTATAGTGCTTACAGATTGTGTGCCCAGATAATTTCAAAGCACATGGTATGAAGGGGTCAGATCAGCCTCATGCCAACAATTTTTTGCAGCATCAGGCAAGGCTGTCACTTAAGACCTAGCCAAAAGATTTACAATGTAAATGGTTTGTGCATATGGGCATGAGATTGCCTAAAGTCCCCAGCTGCCAGTGTAGACAAAGCCTTAATTAGCCAATAATGCTGGAAATTTGTGCTAGTATGGAAGTTTTCTTTATTCAGTAAGCAGTTTCTCAAACAGTACTGAACTGAAATCAAAAACCAGTTTGACAAATAACAGGAACATGGCTTTAGCTCAGTATTTATTAACTAAAAATTCAATCAGTTTGATAAATGTAAAATTTTATCATTATACCTCATGAGACATTTGGTACACTAAGCAAATGAGAAAAAATTTCTTTTAAAAGATAGGATATCTATATTGGGAGGTCTAATTCCTTAGGGAAAAAACTGATTATGTGGTCAGTTTTTATAGATTGAGAGAAATACACAGTGTCTGAGAGATGTAAGCAATTTTAAGAACTTGTTTTTGCAGATAGTTGAACTACCTGTGCACACCAGGCTAAGAAATTCAGCAGGTCCTAGGAGTTTAGACACACAGTTATCAGTAATACATATTGAAAATATCAGAATGTATGTTCAGTTTCAGGTAAAACCACCAAAGCAGGCAAAATCCCTTCAGTAGTATATTTTATCCTTTGACATAATTGTGTTCCTCAACCCATATTTTCTTAATGTTTGAAATGAAGAAGCTGTAAAGAATGTTAAACCTTAGGCAGACAAGTACACTTTATCTGATAATTCTGGTTATGGAAGACAAGGCACAAGTAAGCTTATTTGTTGGTTTTCCTCAAGTGTTCCCTAACTGGTCATTTGTATATTGGGAAAAGAGGAGCAGGAATATAACAAAACTATTTCCAAAAGTACAAGATTTCTGAATTCCTTTCAGTACTTAAAGGAGGCTTATCAGAAACCTGGAGACAGGCCTTTTAGTAGGGTCTGTAGGGACAGGACAGGAGATAATGATTTTAAAGAGGATAGATTTGGACTACATGTAAGGAAGAGATTTTTTTTAAAATGAGGGTGGTGAAACACTGGCACAGGTTACCCAGAGAGGTGGTGGATGCCCCATACATGAAACATTCAAGGTCAAGCTGGATGGGGCTCTGAGCAACCTGATCTAATTGAAGATCTTTTTACAAGAGCCTGTAGTGATAGGACAAGGGGTACTGGGTATAAATTGAAATCAGGGAGGTTTAGATTAGATGTCAGGAAGAAAGTCTTCACAGAGAGGGTGGTGAGGCACTGGCACAGGTTGCCCAGAGATGTTGTGGATGCCCCATCCCTGGCTGTCTTCAAGGCCAGGCTGGATGTGGCTTTGAGCAACCTGGTCTAGTGGAAGGTGTCCCTGCCCATGGCAGGGGGGTTGGAACTAGATGATCTTTAAGGTCCCTTCCAACCCTAACTATGATTCTATGATTTTATGAATTTGTCTCTGCCTATTGCATGAGGCCTGGACTAGCTGACCTTTAAAGCTCCTTTCCAACCTGAACCATTCTATGATTCTATGATTTTATGAATTATCTATTTTGCTGGAGCAGAGAATGTAAAGCAGCAGACAGTTAACCAAGATGCTGAAGTGTACAGTAGGAAAATGGAAATCTGAATCCAATGGCTTTGACCAGTCATGAAGGTTATATAGCTGAAGTCTATATCAGCTGCCAGCAAGAACTCTCCTCAGCTAAGTTAGAAATGGAACACTAAGGCAAAGCAAGAGTCAAAAAAGGATGAAAAGAAAGCCTTCCTTCAAAGATGAGGTTTACCTGATTGTACTCTGGGCATTGATAAAGAGACTCAGGAAAAGGTCAAGGTTTATACTGTTTCATACTAAAAATTTTACAAGTTGAATCAGCTTAAAGTAGAGAGTCAGATTCTCATACACACAAAGTCTTTGAGTATATGAGCATGATTTTGGCAATGTAAATGGGTGAAAGAGATAAGATATCAACAATGCATTTGCTCCCATTTGAAGTTCTCTTTAAGCTGTCACAGATCAACAAAAACACAGTACAAGTGAAAGTCAAGTTGGAGTGTTTAATATACATATAGACATTGAAGAATTATGAGCTTAATCTTGCTAAGAATTTTTGAGAAGTGTCCAAAACACTATTTTGAAGCACTTGCTCTGTCTCATTTACATGCTGTTCTCTTTAATTCTATAGATACCTGAGTATCTATAGAATTATGATTTAAATCATAAAGGTTCATATGATTTAAATCATATGAGGTTTCATAACTTTTACCTGACCAAAACTAGCAAACTCTCATACTGTGTATTGTCTATATTTTCCTATGGTTAAAATCTTTATTATGCAAGTGTGCCCACCTCATGATCATCTTCAATCCAGGACTAATTTGATGAAACCCAAACCTTCATGTTTAATGGACCAATAACATCCAGGACAGTGGTGGGAAATCAATCTCAGGTATTACTTGAAGTATAAAAATTAGGCTGCATTAGGGGAACCAACCTTTTGCTTTGTAGAACTGCCGTTAGTGGCAGTGACAGCAATATCTCCCAAAATTGTGCCAGACTTTTACTACTTTGTAGCAGCTAGGTGTTGCTTAGTACTGCTTAGTTCATGCACCCAGTTTCAGAACCCATTGAATTATGCTACTGTTAAGTTCTCCCTACAACAGATAAGGTTATGGAAATGAGTGAGAGTCCTAAAGCTTTATTTAAGTTGGAAATCAGTTGTCTGAAAATTAGATAGACACTAGATATTAATTTCTCCCTTTGGGTAGCAACTGTAACACCAGAGAGCAAGGTTTCTTGACTTCTTTGGAATAGATATAAAGAAAATATTTTGTTCCATTCTATGTCATTTAAAAATTTCAGAGGAAATCTAACCATCTCTGCTTATACACCTTATCTCAAAAGCATCCCATGCAGAAACTGTCCTCATGTTTGCAACAATGGACTAAGGAGTAAGTGAATAGATGACTAACTCTTGTGAAGATTTGATGTGGCTTTGGTAATATTGAGTTGGCTATTCCATTCCAACTTCAGTCAATGGGATTTTACTTGCCTGTTTGCTTTAAACAATACCTCTTTGTATTACCGAACATGTTTATATCCAGTGCATAACAAACCACATGCTCTGTCAACCAAGATCGGATAAGTGCTATAGCCTTTCACATTCAGAACAAATATGAGTAAATCAGTGGGAGTATTACCCACAACTGCTTTATCGTGGATTAAAGAAGTCATTAGAACATGATATTTGTGTTACACGCATAGAAGAATAAAAATTCCTACCCCAGTTTTAGATTAAAGAAGAACATTGAGTCTTTCAGCCTTTCCTAATAGATGCTTTCAGCTCATATTGACATAGTCATAGTCTCTTGAATTTAGATACACTTGTCAGGGCAAGATTGAGGTTATCTAACTTTAAGGGTAGTAGAGGTTATCTAACATTTAGTAGTAGTATTCATTACTGGTCATGTTAGATTTGAGTATCTGCAATGTAGTGTGTACACCTCAGCAAGATGACCAAGTTACTGTTGCTAGCAGTGAAAGAATAGGATGGTATTAAATAGATGCGTGTAATATCATTTTAAGTACTCACAGGTGTCTTGTCTTCTGTATATCTCTCTTCCTTGTCAGACCCGTGCCATGGATGTCTTGGACACCCTGAGGCATCTCAAATTGCTATAGATATCTAGTTATGGGCAAGACCTTATGCCCACTGTGTTGACATCACCAAAGATAGTCTTGGCTGTGGCTAAAGACAATGAAGAAGGGTATGAAAAGCTCACCTACTTTAGCTGCACCTTAAAATGAGTTCACTCCCCTCAAACCCCTGTTTTTCTTTGTTGTCTGTAAAGGAAGCATGGGGCTGACCAGGTGAGGTGTGGGATTCTAAATTCTCACCATGTAAATATATGCAAATGAGTCATACTTTCCTACTTCTGGAAGTGACATCCATGCCAAAGGAGCAACTCCTTCTATGATGTCCTCTGTTAGTATTATTGTTGTGGGGCTATTCTCACTGATCTCAAAGAGCAGTTGCATAAAAGGAGTGCAGCCATTCACTCATCCAACCTTGGTCCAATGGAGTGCTGGGTCACAGACTCACAGAATGGTTTAGGTTGGAAGGGACTTTAAAGATCATCTAGTTCCAGCCCCCCCGCCATGGACAGGGACACCTTCCACCAGACATCAGTTCATGAGTGTCTGTGAATATGACACTATTTGCATCAAATGTTGGGGAAAAAGGTCTTTTTAAGCAGGGAGAATGGACACTGCACTTTGTTTATATCAGTTTAAAGAATAAAAGTGGTAAGTGGTAAATAACATGCCTGGGAAAGCAAAGGTCTCAATGCCCAAATATGATTGTTCCTGTGGACTCATACCATGGTTACAAAAGCAGTGTGAAATGAGCTGATAGCAGTGGAGCCTCTGTAGATATTTTACTAGTTAGTTAGCTTGGCAGAACAGAATTTTGTGAAATAAAGGACTAGTTGGAAAAAATGAAAGAAGGAAGAGAATAAGAAAACCTGGCCCCTGACAAAGAGATGATGTGGTTAAGCCAGAGGTTAAGGTGGCAAATCCTCTCTTTGCCTTTTCCCTTCAGTATTCCCTGTCTATCTCAGAAGCACCATCCCAATGCAATCAGTTCATAGAATCATAGAGTCATAGAATCAAAGAATAGTTTGGTTGGAAGGGACCTTAAAGATCATCTAGTTCCAACCCCCCTGCCATGGGCAGGGACACCTTCCACTAGACCAGGTTGCTCAAAGCCAGAAGAGAGGACAGCCAGAGATGGGGCATCCACAACCCTGTGAGTTGTTAGTAGAGTTGAGTTATTACATCCCACTTGTTAGTACATCCAATGCCATCCATTCACAATTCCTTCATTAAATGAGAACACCTGTAGAGTGCACTGGGGGCAGGGTGCCTTTTCTCCAGAACATGACTATTAAACACACCTGTACCCCTATCATGGACGTAACCCCTGACATGGGAATGCTAAATTAATACTCTTTCTTTTCTACACAAGAAAAATGTCAAAGATATCTGTGAAACACTCGTCCTACTGGCCTCCAGCAGCTAAGACAACAGTCTCTCTAGTCTCACCAGTCCAAACTAAACGGGATAAAACCATCTCCTATGTCCTGCCCAGGTTATAACCACAGCTCTGGGTCTCAGGAAAGACTCAGAGACTTAGAGAGTATAGCTAATGCTAAATGCAGAGTATTCCATGCTAGCTGCCTGTCCCCTTTCCTTTCAGCTGATTTTTGCAAGCGTCAAGATACTTGCTCACAACAGAGAGATATTCTTGAAACCACACATATATCCAAGAACATCTATCCTGTTTTCTATAAATGCTGCACTGAGATAGAAAAATACTTAATTTAAGAGAGTTATATAATTTATATAGAAAAAGGTTAGTCCTTGTGGTACAATACAAAATACCTTCAATAAGAACACATTTCTAAATTTAAAAAAGATCTAACTATGCCCAGTATACTCTATAACTACAGTATGGCTGTGTTATAATTTAGCTGAAATATCTCATCTTCCATTTAGCCTTTATTTTCTATTAAATCTTGCCACCTACTTACTAGGATTATTTCCCCTTTGAGTATCCCTCTATGTTAATCAAATTCCCTACAAAAATAGCTGGACCATCATAACATCTTTTCTCAATGTTATTTGCCTTGACACCACTTGAGAAAACTCGAGAAAGACAGTGCTTCTACACTGTTGCTTCCAGCTTTGCATCACAGTGTAATTCTCAGAGAACCTGCAATGTCTTTTTTAACTTTTAAAGGAAATTCAAGGTATCCTGCCTAACTGCAGATTTCAAAACATTAAGGATCTGGTCCAATCTAGTCTGTCAATTATCACTGGGTAAAGTGAATCTCTTGCAGAGAATGTTTTATCCTACTTTTCAGAGACACCTCTGCAAAGATGTGAATAGCACTCTTACAGCTGTCTATCTCTCTCCATCTACCACATAAGAAGTCTACATAACCTGTTAGATTAGAACCTCAAAGTGGTAAAGTTACGTTAGGTCAGATTAATTCTACCGTCTGTCAAACTACTTGATATTTGCATTTACAGTAGAGTAATTATGGATAAGATGAAAACCAGAAAAAAAAAAGGAATAGAGATCCAATTTCACCAATTTTTTTTCACTATATATATAAAAGACAACTTTTTCAATTTAAATTAAGACAAAGTAAGGAATTTTCTTACCATATAGGCAAATGTTATGCAGAAGTACACTTCTAATTTTACTGGGACAGAAATTGAAGGATTTGAGCTCCAAAAAGAAAGGAAGCCTAACATTTCACAAAACTGACATCTGTTTCATTAACAGACAACCTGGATAACATGGGTTTGTGTGCAAGAGGTTTTTATTTGTCATAACTCTGCGAATTGAAGGAACTGTTTAATCAGTTTCAGCAGAGTATAATCCCTTAACTTTGATATTTTTCTTTTATAGTACTTAGCAATGCAAACAGTATTATGAATACGTGGAAGCATTGCAGCAGATTCACAGTAGAAACCTGTCATAGTCTGCCTATGTGAAATTGTTTCTGAGACAAAAAAAAAATAAGGAAATTACCAAGAGAAAAAGGCTGTCATTTGGGAAATTCATATTAATTGCCTACAGTCATAGTCAATGTCAACTGACTCAGCAAGGAATATTTAACATTAAGGTTTGAATAGTCCCCAGAAAATCAACCTCTCTGTTTTAACTCAGTTGAACACTTTAACAACTGGCAGAGTGGAATATTCAGTAAGTTAGTTGCACCATTGATCTGGAAATGACAAGATTTAGGACATACATTTACATAGAACAGAGGTGGGGACAGATTGGAGAAGTTAGCAATATATGGAAATTTTCAAGGATGTAAACCTGAGGTTTCCATCATCGACCATATGTGTGCCACTAATGGGCACCGCTAAATAGGTTATCCTCTATAACTAAAGCTGTTTCAGACTGGCAGTGAGCAAGTCAGAAAAATGGAGAGGAGAGTGTGTTGAGAAGAAATACAGAAGTTATTCTAGCAGATACGGTGTCAAAAAAAAAGAAAAAGAAAAAAAAGGAAAGCAGAATAAGCAATAGCTGTCATCTTCCATGAGCATCTCTAGACTGCTAGACTGCAAGAGATTCCACTCCTCAAGTTAGTTTGGTGAAAGATGAGGCAATGAAAAAAAGGCAGAAGGACCCAAATCATCCATATTAATCCCTAGGATATCTGTGATTGTCATGGTGGTCTGGTGTCTTCAGGACACGAGTAATATATTTCTGCCATTACTGAACATTTACTTTCTTACCAGTGTGGGAAACTGCTCTCTTCCCCAACGTTAAGGTTGATGAAGCTCTTATTTTCCTTTAGCAGAACCATCTTGCTATATAAGAATCCTGACATGGGATTTTCTCTTGGCCATACTTCTTCATCCTACCTTGATTTACAACCCATACCCATTCCCTTGTGTATTTTTTCTGTGCATCTCTGAGGAGGGTTTGTATCTGTCTTCTCTACAGCCCTTGCTGAAGGATAAATTTGATATTTCTTTGCTGGCCTTCTCTTCTCCAAGCTGAACAAATGCAGCCCCCTCAGCAACTCAATGTCATGAACTCCAGCTCCCAGTCATTTTGGATGAGACTTGGAGCAACCTGGTCTACTGGAAGGTGTCCCTGCCCATGGCAGGGGGGTTGGAACTAGATGGTCTTTAAGGCACCTTCCAACCCAAATCATTCCGTGACTCTATAATCTTCATGGCCTTACACTGGACTTGCTGCAATTTGCAAATATCTAGTTTATAATGTGTGCACCAAGCCAACAACATCCATATTGAGAAAATCCAACAGATAGAGAGAAATTCTTCAGTGGTCTGTTTAGATCATAAACCATTAATTTTACAGTGTCCAGGCTAGACACCTGTAGTATTCAGTCAACACATGGCCCCAAACTCATGCGGATTTAGGGTCGAGTAAGAGATGACTG
This sequence comes from Eurypyga helias, assembly GCF_000690775.1. NCBI lineage: Eukaryota > Metazoa > Chordata > Aves > Eurypygiformes > Eurypygidae > Eurypyga > Eurypyga helias. The sequence continues at coordinate 47,751 of NW_010272575.1, forward strand.
TTATCTGCGTATCCTAAAATGAACAATAGGCTTCACTGTAGTGCAGGATGAGTACCAGTAGGAGTGAAAGAGCAGTGATTTTAGATGTACTGCAGTCATTTTGGACTTTGCTTCTTTTCTTTTGGGACTTTATTGTCCTGTAATATTGATCTATTTTTAGAGAACATTAAAGCTTCTATTTTTAAAAATGTGAGATATACAAGAAAAAGAGTTATTTAGAAAACTCTTTACATGTCTGCCTAATCAAATCAATTTAGCAGTGAGTTTTCACTTTCAAAGTTGCCTTGAGAGCACAAAGGTGGAATTCATCTTACCTGCCCTTGAACATATGCACAGAGGTGACTATGTTCAAGTTAGGTACCCAGGGTCACGCTACACACAGCAGAGACTGAGACAACATGGCCAGAATTAATAGCTCTGCAGATGCTGTTGGTTCACTCAGCACTGTAACAGGTAGAAGAATACCTGTCTATCTAACTCAACAGCATGGGTCAGACACCACCCCCAGTAGTTAATTTCAATTCAGTCATCCAGTTTGGAGGCTGAGAGAGTCTCCAGGTTGTCTCATATCTAAAGAACAGTCCCTGGCATGGATTTATTTGCTACAATTATATATTAATGTTTACGTGCATACAGATATTTGTGTTTCTGTATGTATGTACAGAGAGGGGGATAAGGATAGAGAGTCTGTGTATGTGTATATAAGTAAATATATATGTAAATTTACACATAAAACAGATAAAGCCTCAGAGCATACAGAGATAAGGCCTTATCTCCATCACCTCTATTTAAAAATTTCTGTTTACCTTTTCTTTCTTACAACTAAATGTGTGACAGCATGATTTATTTCACAATACTTAGGCTCATATTTATGTGTTTACTGTTTTTATGTGCTGTGCCTTTCTTCTCGGCTTTCTGTGTAAATTCAGAATCTGAAAATTACCATTCATTTCATACATTAGGAAAACTTCATGCTTCTAAATCCAAACTAGCTGTTTGAGAAGAGAAAAATACTGCAAATGGAGTTAACACATGGTACACAACTCTACCAGCTCAATTATTGGTGCTTTCTTCAAACTCTTCTTTCCAGTCTCCATCTGGGGTGCAGCAGGATCCTTTATGAGAAATCTGTATACATGCAAGAATCCCAGGTGCTGTGAGAATCAATATAGAATCATGGCAATTACTGAGTTTTGGCTGGATATTTAAGAAATTCCTCATCTGGATGAGGTGTAGCATCAAATGAGTTCCCTTCGACATATCAACGCTAATGGAGATTTATCTTACTGAAGCAATAAACTATTTCTGAGCAGAGCCATTGCTTCCTAAGATAAACCACCACTATCTATTATGCTGTGGCTGAATGACACAAGGATTTGCAACCACCAAAGCATAGAATTGTCAAGAAACTCAGAAGAAAAAAAGGATATTTATCAGCCCTGGCAGTTTGTGAAGAGGAGTGGAAACAGTGATTAGCAAAATGGTGAAAGTGTAAAATGCCACCTGTAAGTACCTATAAAAACAATTGGTGTGACTAATGTGAGTTTGGCGGGGATTTTCTTTTTCTTCTTTATTTACAGGTTCTTACACAATCTTGTTTAAAGTTTTATTTAATTAGTCAAAAAGTTTTTAAAAAATAGACTGAGATCTGGCTTTACCAAAAAAGAAAAACAAACAACCAAACAAAACAAAACAACCAAACAAACAAAAAACTAACACCACAACCTAACTAGAAAGAAAATCAAGGTCTTCATTATTAAGATCCTTTACTTCAGTGATCTGTAAAACAGATACCTGTGACAAAGTTCTCTCTAATGGAGCAGTGCAAGCATTTCCAGAATGCAATGCATCTTTTCTTTAGTTGTTCAGGTGGGTTAAATCATGCTCTATCGATGTCTTTTTCAGTTTAATCACCACAGGACATCTATATGATTAGCTTAGACCAGACATCAAACTCTAACATATGAAAACTTTGTTAATAAATAATCTCACCATTCATACCTAAATATGGTTGTGTTATTCTCTGATAAAAAAAATAAAAATACATCTATTTTGTATAACTGATCAATAATAGGCCCTTGTTCTCTTAGGAATGGAGTGAAAACTAGTATGAAGAAATATTTCCAATGCAACTCTAACTTGTTTTGAGTAAGGTAATTCTGGACTTTGTGTGCAGTTCTAGTGAATACAAAGAAGCTATTGAAGGGTAAGACAATAACAACTTCTTAAGATTACAAAAAAGTAATAGAGAGAGAGAGACCACCTTTGTCTATAATTTAATTCCCAGATGTACTGTCATGTAGCAGCATTAGGGCATAATGAATCTGCTCTGTTATTTGCTTTGCTGTGGGCTTTGAGCCAGGGAGTCATTCTGCCCGAGAGACAAAAGACACTCTGTCTGCGCAGAGATCCCTGCATCTTCCTGACACGTTTCCTCATACATTTTGTGAACTGTCTTTCCCCTCCCCTCTCCCTCTGTTATGTTAGCTGTGAACTGCAGTGAAAATCTGTCTGTGACAGACACTTTTGGTACTTGGTCAGCTGTCACACAAGCATGAGGTGAAAGACTTCAAATATGGCATTAGGCTTACAAGCACACATACACACAGAGAGAAAAACAGCCATCACTGGCTACTGCTCAGGTCCAAGCAAGAAAGCAAAACCAAAACACACAAAAGAAAAACCCCAAGGAAGACACTTCTCCTATATAAATCGGAGGTCTTGCAAACAAAGAAGGTATATTTAATGGTTTCATTAAAATCACACACCTAAAGTCAAAAGCATGTTTCCTAATCTTAGCTGTAGGGTTAGTAACATCTTCATTCTATACCACAAACTCATCTGTGGCACTATTTACTGGAGGAAATCTCCACTTTGGAAGTTGTTTCCATTAATCTCACTGTCAAGACAAACAGAAAAACACTCAATGAGAAACTTGTGAATAGATGAACGGCCCAGGCTGATTCACAGACTGTCAACTATAAATCACGCCATCACAATCCACCTTCCTTCGGGTACTTCTGTGGCACCTTGCAATGGATTTTCCTAAGTCTAGCATGGTTAGGGACATCAGGTTACAGATGCTGTAACCTTACCATGTGAGTCTAAGGTACACAGTGTTTATCCACTGTGCTGTGCTCCAAGTGAAATATCCTTTTTGGGTTATATACTTTAACAAAAAGGTGCTGTCTTCTCCTACAACACTAGATGAAATCTGTCTGTAAACCCAACGCAACATTTAGGGAAATTAAAGAAGGCATCTCAGCTGGGTCCAGCCTGAGATCAGGTCATGAAATCTTTGTTTAGTCAAGGGCAGACCAAACACAATACTCCATCTGGGCTGGAGTACACAAATGACACAGAAATTCCCTGATTTTTTTGTGACTATGACAGACAAACCTTAGATGCACTATGTTAAGGAATACTAACTGTTTAGTTAAAATAAATAATTTTTAAATAGAATTAATTTCTCAGTCAATAATTTGGCATTAAGACATAGGGGTTATAGTATAGAATCATAGAATCATAGAATGGTTTAAGTAGGAAGGAACCTTAAAGATCACATAATTCCCACCTCCCGGCCATGGGCAGGGACACCTTCCACTAGACCAGGTTGCTCAAAGCCTCATCCAGCCTGGCCTTGAACACTCCCAGGGAGTGGGCATCCATAACCACTCTGGGAAACCTGGTCCAAATGCACCATGTTCAGTAATTTGGTATACTGTTTGTCCATTACTAACTTAGCATGAGTAGCTAGATTTCTTAAATCCTTAGGCCTCAAGCTGTATATTTCCATTTAGATATGTTTCTGAGTCGGACGGAGTTGATTTTCTTCTTAGTGGTCGGTACAGTGCCGTGTTTTGGATTTACTGTGAGAATAACACAGACAACATACTGATGTTTGTTGCTAAGTAGTGCTTATCCCAAATTTAGTCTGGCAGAATATGTAGGTGCGCAAGAAGCACAAATCAAAGATAAGGAGGTTGCAACTATCAACAATATGAGAACACTCAAAAGCCTGCCTTAAGACAGAGAAAGAATCCAGTAAAGTGTTAGAAAATCCCAGACCAAAAAATCACCATTGGACAGAGAAGGCATGTGGGGGGCAGGTGCATGGACTGTAAGGGTATATATGCCCAGGAATTCCTTTGTTCAGGTCTCTGTCCAGAGGCACCCAACTCAAGTTGTTTTGGTTGGGGCTTTTTTTTTGCTGTACCATTAGAATAATTTTATTTTTAAAATTTGAGATCTAAGGCTGCTACAGCAAACCTAGGGCTGAGCCTGGAAGGAGAGATCTCTAGGGTGAGAATGTGTGTGTGAAAGGAGATGGAAGAGGTACCCATCGACTCACTGGACATACTTGCAGTGAAGGCATTTAGGTTCTAGCAATAAAAACTCGGGCAGTGTGTGTGCAACCCCTAGAATGGCAGATGGGTGCTTGAGTGGTCTCTCCCTTAACAACTGCATTGTATGACTCTTCTAGTGCAATCTATAAATCTAAAGAAACCACATGATCCACATGAGCATTTCTAATATTCGAAGGTTTTCCTAATGTAACTGGATGCCTGTAGACAACTGAATCTTACTGCCAGTGATTCCAAGAGTCAGAACATGTAGGTCAAGCATAGACACCCATAGTTAAGTGTGTAAACTTGAATCTTGCCATAGGCTCACTCCTAGTCACTGCAGAGATATAGGCCCCTGTAGGGTGGTTCACACTGTTGTAATACTGAGAAAAGACATGTCAATGATAAATTGGATAAAAGTGAATTTCATCTTCATTGAGTGTGGATTAAGTCCTAACGTGGACTAAATGCCTAGGCAGGTGATTCTCCATTTCTTTCCCTCAGCTTAACTATTCTTGGCTGTGTAAGATGCACTGACATATATGAGACAGACACCCAGGGCTGTCAGATATGAAAAATGATCAATAGCAAACTCAAGATTTCTGAACAAGTAGCTCAAGTTAAGGTAGAGTACCTTACAGCATCTTGAGACAGTGTCAGGCACTGAAGTTGAGGCAACTGAATTCAACATTTGAAGGCAATTGTCTGAATCAGACAGTGGGCTATATTCAGCTGCCCAAACTTCGGTATTTAGTGTCATTTTAGAAGTCATGTATATATTACTTTCCCAGACAACTTCCAGGAAATTCACAGAGATTTGTAGCATAACTGAGGCCAAGCAAGATAACTCACAGTGCCTGAAACAATGGGCATAAGATTCATTTGCCGATATATAGATATTTAGTGTTATTTTAAGTACTGCAGGATGTCTTACCTAGTCTCAATCTGACATTCCAGAAGGATAGGCTCCCATAAATGCAGTGTAATACTTTTCAGTACCATGCATGTCTCAAATATGCTACAGCAAAATTGGCAACAGCCACCCATGTTTCAGCAAGAAAATCCTCTCTTCTATGTCGCATTTCAAAATTCCCTGAGTATGTGGAGATCCAGCCCTGCAACTTGCACCCATGTAGCACAGAACTGCAAGTATCAGACACTTAAGGCACAGAGAAATGCATCCATGCAGTACGGTGTGGAATCCAAAGCAGGTAACCCTCATACCCAGGCAGAATCCATGTCTCCATGAATGGAGACATTTATTCCTTCTTCCAAATAATCCAAGCTTGTACATTTTTGTTTAGACTTGCTACTGAAGACATATCCAACAAGGACACTCAGAATCATTTGCTGGATGTACAGAATACAAGAAAGATCTGATTCATGCAGATCTCTCTTAATGACATTTTCTGTAAGAGGAGGAAAGGACTGGATTTGTGGTACAGAAATTTCTTCATTTGTGAGTGACCTACAAACCTCCTGCATTTGGCAAGCAGCAGCTTTTCTCTTGTTTCCTCCTATCGTATCTTGCACTTCATATTACTTCCCCTTTTCTGAGATAACTTGGGTGGACACATGCTTATCAAATGCTTATCAAATATGTCCAGAAATATCTTCACCCTGAAATTTTTAGAATCCTCAAATGTTCTTGACAGAGAGATAACAATGAATAGGACAGTTACTTCCTGACAATACTGAACTTTTTCAGATCTCTTCAACCCTTTTGGTCTTTTTTTTCTTTCTGATGAGCACCAACAACTCCCTCTTAACCTTCACAAATTCAGCCTCACCTAATGACAAGCAATTCAGTGTCTCTTCCACATTTTGGCATTCTCTTCCTTTTTCCCTGACTGAATTTTGCCTTTTCTCATATGTCTTCACAAGTGTGACTTCCCCCAGCATGAGAAACCATAGAAAATTGCACACAAACCAGAGAGAAGCTACAGAAATTCCCTGTGAAGAGAAGAACAGAAAAGACTAACTCTACAGGGGTGAATAACTTTGAATATGCTATTTAATTTACTGTTAATTTCCAAAGGCTAAGAAAGGAGTCTTGTTCAAATGTAGATGTCTGTGTTTAATTAATTTAATTTCAGGTACCTAAATGACTTGGAGACTGTGGTTTTAATGGTCTTTGTAATATTCTTTTCTTCAGAACTGCTCAACATATTTCCTAGTAAGCCTTGGTTTTAAGTGAACTTAAAAGGCCTGTGTCTATATAAGCCACTAATTCAGGAGACAGCCACATCTATAAAGTTAAGACTGAAAATGCTTCTTAAAAAAAAAAAAAAAGCATGATTCAGTCACATTTTCTCTATTTCTTTCTCATATTGTAATCTCACTTGACTTAGTTTTGACACAACAGTTCTTTAGATGCGTAGGCTGATACGTAAAGTTTCCTGTATTGCGTTATGTCTATTAACATAGAATACCTCAAACAAACAAACAAACAAACAAAACAAAACCCTTCAGCTTTTAAATTTATATGCAAAGAATTTTTAGATTTTCAGATGGAGCCAATATTACTTTAGAAACCATTTGGAATCATGTCCAAGTACTTGAAAAAAGAATATGTTTTTAACTTGTTGGATGAAAATAAATTACTCCCAAATATTTTGGTGTTTCTCAATAAAACTGGAAGTATATTATTCATAGAAATAAATATGAAGACTTCCAACTGTGCTAAATTTATGCCTGAACATTTCCTGTACATGGTATTAAGACGAGGCCTTTTTGTGGGAGGTGGTTCAAAAGGCTTTTCCCTTTCTGCAGAAGGTGTAATTCTGCATTGCCATGAACGAGGGCCTATATGTGGTCAAAGGGATGTTGTAAAGGTACACAGAAGTTCTTTAGGCTCTTGGAGCCCTCTTTTTCTCCTACACGTTAGTGAAGGTGCATAATAATGAGCATATAAAATATTGGGATTCAGGTTTGAGTGGACACCTTGGCCTTGGCCATAAGAGGGGACGTGACACTTTAGGTCTCAGGCCCTTCCATGTGATAACATGTATATCACCATAGTGACTGAATTTCCAACTAAGTTTTCTTGAGTCAGCCAAAAAGACCTAAAGATTTATTCTGATGTGCAGTTCTGGAGTAACCACAGTGCTGGAGAAAAATGTATTGGCACTGTGAACCCCACTCTTCTTTATCCCATGGTTTTTCTTCTCTATTTTGAGTGACGGAGAGTTAAATAAACACATATGGGGATATAAAATATAAAAAATCTTGTTCTGCCAAAAAATTTTTCTTCCACACAGATTCCTTGATAAGAATTAATTTTTGATTCTAAGTCTGATGTCTTAATAAAGTACATTGTTAGTCTTAAACCCAAGACTTTGTTATTTCTAAGCATGAGAGAATAGGGCTTGTTCATCCTGGAGAAGAGAAGGCTCCGGGGAGACCTTATAGCACCTTCCAGTGCCTGAAGGGGCCGACAAGGAAGCTGGGGGGGACTTTTTACAAGGGTCTGTAGTGACAGGACAAGGGGTAATGGGTTTAAATTGAAAGTGGGGAGGGTTAGATTGGACATCAGGAAGAAGTTCTTCATGGAGAGGGTGGTGAGGTACTGGGACAGGTTGCCCAGAGAAGCTGTGGATGCCCCCTCCCTGGAAGTGTTCAAGGCCAGGCTGGATGAGGCTTGGAGCAACCTGGTCTAGTGGAAGGTGTCCCTGCCCATGGCAGGGGGGTTGGAACTAGATGGTCTTTAAGGTCCCTTCCAACCTAAAACATTCTATGATGTTATAACAGACTCTTGCTTTAGACCACCTCAGGGTTTGATCAGGCTAAACGATAGACTATACCTAAAAAATCCATATTGGAAAAAGTGAAACAAGAGCTCCACTAGTCCAGTGCAGCATTCAATAAAGATACTGGATTTGGGAACATACCCCTGGATGTACTCTTTCCTTAAATGATCCATATTCAAGAAAGTAAAAGAAATATATATCAGACATTTATAAAATACATAAAATGTTCCTTTTTCTATCGTCTTTTCCAGGTTTCCATGGAAACACTTCTTTCAGATAAAGTATGGAAATTTAATTTCATTTTTAATTGTATTTTCCTGTGTCACTGCCCAATAGAAGAGACCCTTGAAACATAATGCTTCTAAATAAATGCACTGTTTCTAAATGCATTTGCTGTGGCAGAAGTCTGAAGTTACTAAATAGAGGAGTTCAACTTTCTTCTAAATCATGCTTGCTTAGGGTTACTGGCTTTAATACTCTGGCAGTACAGGAGAGCCTGGGGTTTGTGCTTTGCATGCAGAAGTTAAGGATGAAAGAGGGAAGAAGGAGCCACTGACCTTTGAAAAAACCAGTAAGATGGAAGCACTGTGCCTAAGTGAATGTCTTTGCAACCAGTCTATTCCTAGAGATATGTAGTGGAGTCTTCAGCCTGCTGTTTTTCAAATGTTGTTCTTAATGGCACAATATTTCCATCAATTTGCTGGTAAAACTGAGGGCTTGGTGTGGTGGGTTGACCTTGGCTGGATATCAGGTGCCCACCAAAGTCGATCACTCCTCTCCTCAACAGGAAAGGGAGGGGAGAAAATGAGATAGGAAAAAACCTCATGGGTCAAGATAAAGGCAGTTTAATAAAGCAAAAACAAAGGCTGCATGTAGAAGTAAAGGAAAACAAAAGATTTATTGTCTACTTCCCATCAGCAAGCTATGCCCAGCCACTTCATAAGAAGCAGAGCTTCAGTACTATGAGTGCCGCTATGGGGGAAATTAACTCCAGCTCAGCCACACACAATACAATCTCCATCCTATTTCATACCATTTGCATCGTTCTCAGGTCCCACATAATTTAATATGTATATATCTATCTTCTAACCATCCCATTGTATTTAATTCTCATCTCTTAAATCTCTTCTTACCAGCACTTATAACTTAGACTACATACTTAAACTGTCATCATACCCAACATACAGATTTATACATCTTTATTAGCTACTATGCCCTGCCCTTTAACAGATAGATATAACCTCCCATTTCATGGGCTTCTTTTACTCCTCCAAATATTCACAGGAAATGGCTATGGTGTGGGCCCCATCTGTCGAGATGGAGCAGCAGTATGTTCATCTGCTGGGCACCAAGACCATCTTGGTTTGGGTCATCATTGCACTCATCTGATTCCTCATGAAACTCACTCTTTGTAGGC
>NW_010272575.1:57293-94509 GCF_000690775.1 Eurypyga helias
TTCCTGCTACATTAATTCCTACAGCTTACAATTCACATCACAGTTTATTTCCTCCACTCGAAAACATCTAATTCTTTCAACCTCTAATACTCATTTAATTCTTTCCACAGTCACAAAGTGGAACAAAACTAGGAACATCCAGATATTTGGAGACTGCCTGCCATATATAGGATTTTTTTTTTTTTTTTTTTTTTTTTTTCAGATTCGGGTTTCAGAAGTTTTTGTGGCATCTAGACTAGATCAGTCTCCCTTTGTAGCCAACAGGAACAGACCAATACTTTCAGAAGCTGATTTACATAAGATAGGAAAAAAGAAAGGTACCTCTTACTCTCTGTTGACTATTGAGAGACTCTAGACACTTATTTTGTGCTCGATATGCATCATCTGAATGTTTAAAGACAGGTGAGAGGAATCAAAAGTATGATACTTTATATAGTGTATTAGTGCTTTTTGTTCTTACTGTAATAGCCTCTGGGACCTTGTTCAGGACTAAGAAACTACTTTAGAAGATGCTATACAAAGGAGAACAAATGAATGCTTTCCCTCCTGAAGGATGTATATCTAGCTACCAGACAAGGCAAAAGAGGGATATAGATCAAGAGAGATAATAAATGGAGATAATAAAGACAAAATAAAACTATTTTGGCCTATTTGTAAGACAGTATCCTCAGAGTAGAGCTAGCTTACTGTACTGAAATATTTTATAAGCATCAAAGCAAAGAAGAAGTTAATGGAAGATTCAGAGATAGCTCTCCAAATATTTACTGACAGCTTTCCTGTAAAAAAAACTGAAGATGTTGAAAATTTACCAACCAAAAGGTGAAAGTCAACACCAGGATACGAGGAAGTCAAGGTGAGAATCTGAAAACTGGATGAAGGACAGATATCAGGAGACAGGGAGGGCCTCTGCATATCTGGAAATTGGAAAAAAAGTAGCTTATAGCTGATGAGATGCAGCTGGCATGAAAACAGTAAGAAAGATAAGGATTGTATTTATATTAGCAATGCCAGGCATACAGACCCATTAGGAATCCCTGAGACTTCATGTGATCTACTAAAGATGTGAGGTTAAGATAATCATGTTTTCTCTGCATATGACCACTTTGCTTCCTCGGTGGATGAGGTGTATTTCATCGACTTTTAGACATCTTCAGTACAGAACTCTACAGCTGAGTCAGTTGCTCTAGGCTTTATTTAGAGTAAATGAAGTAAAACAGACATTTGTAGACTTTTGTGGATATAATCTGGTTTAGATAAGTAATACAGGATAAAATGTTCATAACCTGGAAGTGTCTATTTTTCTCCATATGCCATCAAGGGAGATGTGCCTGACTAGCTTCAATGACATCAAAGTTAGTTTCCCAAACTTAATGAAAGTGACCAGCCAGGCATAAAAAGAACACAGTTTCAGGGGGGAGGACGGAGAGGAAAGGAGGATAGATCAAATTCTGCTAAACATTCAACAGTTCATGTCTTTATTAGATCTTCTATTAACAGCAAACCTAATACTGAATTTTCTGAAGGGATAACAAGGCACTTCAGTTCAGAGTAAAACTAAAATAAATTCTGAGAACAAAACAGTGCAGAGGAAAATGAAGAAAGTTCACCAAAAACCAGTGGGTTCCTCTCAAGGTTCAATACTGGGGCCAATAATATGAAATGTTTTCATTAATCATCTGGGTGATGGAACAGAGTACACAGTCAGCAAATTTGCATATGACACAAAACTGAAACAAGTGGCTCATATACCCAGTGGTTGTGCTGCCATTCAGAGGGACCTCAACAGGATGGAGAAATGAACCAACAGGAACCTTGTGAAGGTAAGCAAAGGGAAATGTCAAGTCATAGAATCATAGAATCATAGAATGGTTAGGGTTGGAAGGGACCTTAAAGATCACCTTGTTCCACCCCCCCTGCCATGGACAGGGACACCTTCCACTAGACCAGGTTGCTCCAAGCCTCATCCAGCCTGGCCTTGAAGACATCCAGGGATGGAGCATCCACAGCATCTCTGGGCAACCTGTTCCAGTGCCTCACCACCCTCTCCGTGAAGAACTTCTTCCTGATATCTAATCTAAACCTCCCTGTTTTCAATTTGTACCCATTATCCCTTGTCCTATCACTACAGGCTCTTGTAAAAAGTCCTCTCCCAGTACCCTTGTAGCCCCTTCAGATACTGGAAAGCTGCAATGAGGTCTCCACGGAGCCTCCTCTTCTCCAGGAAGAAAGTCATGCCCCGGAGGAAGAATAGGCCCATATGTTAGTACATTCTGGGGACCGACTGGCTGGAAAGATGATTTTCAGAGAAAGACCAGGGTCTCTGCTAGACAACAAGTTAAATATAAACCAACAATGTACCTTTGTAGCAGAGGTGACCAGCTGCATCCTGGGATGCAGAAGGCAGAGCGTCGCCAGCGGGTCAATGGGGGTGATCCTTCCACGTTAACACTAATTTACTATTCTATGATTCTGTAATAAAAAACCATAGGAACAATTTATGAAGTGTCAAGACAAAATCTTTATTCACGCAAATGTTATTGCAGGTAAGATGTTCTGAATCATTCACTCAGGCATTTACACAGCTCATACACTTGAGTGGGACGGTGACTCAAGAGGTCTCGGTGTATATTTGGCAGAAAGGTGAATGACATGAACATAATAGGATCTATTCTTAGGTTCCATGGTTCACTGAACACTTGAATACAAATTTTTTCATTAACAATGGTTATAATGATTATTTTAGTAACAGTTGCTTTCGCATATAACAATTATAGGGTCTCACTAATTAATTAAATTGACATATTTGTCAACAAGTAAAATAAGAAGAGTTTCATTTGGTGCTTTTCCAGTGTAAACAATATAAACATCATACAACCTTAGAACAGTTTTTGTTTTACAGGACCTCTGAAGCTCATCTGGTTTAACACCATGTTTAGACCACCACCAAATTGAAGGAAGCCTACAAGAAAGCTGGAGGGGGACTTTTTAAACGGGCATGTGGTGACAGGACAAAATGTAAGGGGTTTAGATTGAAAGTGGGGAGATGTAGATTGGATATCAGGAAAAAATTCTTCACGGAGAGAGTGTGATGAGGCACTGGAACAGGTTTCCCAGAGAAGCTCTGGATGCCCCATCCCTGGAAGTGTTCAAGGCCAGGCTGGACGAGGCTTGGAGCAACCTGGTCTAGTGGAAGGTGTCCCTGCCCATGGCAGGGGGGTTGGAACTACATGATCTTTAAGGTCCCTTCCAACCCAAACCATTTTATGATTCTATGAACTTTAAAACTTTGATTAGGTTGTGCACCACCTTGTCCAGTTCTGGATATCTCCAAGTATGTAAAATCTACCACCTCCATAGTCAATCTGCTTCAATGTTTAATAAGCCTCATTGTAAAAATTATTTTTCTTTATATCTAGTCAAGGTTGCAAACTGTGGGTCTTACCTCATGTCCGTGTTGTAGAAGAGTCCATCTCTGACTTTTCTTTTGCTGATACAGTGTCCCTTTGCTAGGCTTTCTCCAGTTTATTATTGTCTTTCATACACTGGGGGCTCAAAAATGGACACAATAATCCAGACACAGTTTCGGAAGTGCTGAAAAAGTGGGTATAAGCACTGTTATCAGTACTCTTCCTCCGTCGTGGCTAATGCAGTGCAGGACATCGTTAGCTCTCACTGTTGCAAGGGAGCACTATTTACTCCTAAGCAACTTGTCACCCAAACACAACCCTTAACTATTTTCTGTTAGAGCTGCTCCCTAGACAATTGATCTCTACCAATTGTTCATTTTCAGATAATTTCTGTCAGGTCAGTTTTTCAGCTCTTTGAGATTCATCTGAACAGCAGCCTTATTATCCAGCATATTGACTGCTCCCTGCAATTTGGAGTCAACCTCAAACTTGCTGACAGTGTGTTCCTTTCCATATAATTACAAACCAACAAATCACACCACTACCATTTTGTCTGGAAGAGCCAATGTACTTGTTTCCCAGGTAGTGAAAAGCAAAGGATTGCTCTGAAGACACACTTCACAAGGGACTAGAGTAAGAGTTGAATTACCATGAGGAAGGAAGACCTGAATTTGAACAGGAAAATAACATTTTATATAAAAGCAGGCAATGACAGTTGCTCTGGGCTGCTGTTACTCAAGGTTGAATCTGGACAGAAACAGTCAATGTGCACACAAGTACCTTTCTGATCTGGCAGTATTTCCACCCATTGTCATCTTGCCCCTTGTACTCGGAAATGTCGAAACAAATATGTGTTTTAATATTAGTGCGCACAATAGTCTTGTAAACTTTATCCAATATTGGGTAAAAGTACCAATTATAGAAATATCCTTGTCTCCCTGACTTTCACATGATAGGATTGATGTAAAGGAGCCATAGCATGAACAGGAACTTGGCCCAAGATTTCTTGTACCCCCATGGAAAAATCAATAGGCAAGATTCCGTCCTGGTTACGACAGTGTCAATCTGGAGACACTACAGTAGCCAGCTGAGTTTATTTGCATTGCTGGAGAGTAAGATCAAGTCTTACTACAACTGGATGCGTCAATCATTAGCAGAGAGCCATTGTACCTCGCAATCGCATTGACTGCAAATTTCATACATAAGGAGCACTACATACAAAACTCATTTCAGAGTATTTAACCTCTTCCAGTACAAGAAGTAAGAGGAAATTGAAATGGAACACAAACAAACAACCTCTTACTGGAATGTGCACTTGACAAATGTATGGTTCTATCTGGTCACTATTTGAATTTTATAATACCTGTGATGCTGAGTCACCTTGTCCTATCAGGAAACAGAAGAACTATAAATCACCCTCCAGTGAAGAACCCCAGACCCTTCCACAACCATCTGAAGAAGGAAGGAAGAAACTTTTGATCTTCCTGGAAACCAAAGGTAGGATTTACATTGATTTGTTTGCTTTAAGTATTGTCATTTTTTTTCACCTATTAAAATGCAACCTATTGTCAGAAGACTCCTTGAACAATTTAGGACAGTCACAGAAAAAGATTTTATTCAGTGAAAAATAAGTATTACATAGGCAATAGTGTAACACAGCTGAAAAAAAGGGAGAGAGAATTGATGAACAAACAAAAATAGATGAAAAGCTGCCTGTATGCAAGAAAGCAGTATCTTGGCAGGTTATATGTACATAGAAAAAGACAGAGACAGACCGAACATATTGAACTGGATATATATTCAGTTCAGTATATTCTATTGCTATATGTAGCTATCACCACTTATTTTCAGAATGGGGAAATTAACACCTTGTGCAACTTCCCACACTTGTGCAAGGTGGCTGCTAATTAGGGCTGTGCAACAATGCTGTACAAGCTAAAGGACAGCTTATGTTATTCCATTTCAGGTCTTTTTCAAGGATAATAAAAAATAATGGGGATGTTCTTTTGTATGGATATTCAATTGTATGAACAATTTAGGATACTTTTTTTTTTTTTTTGAGGAAAGGTGAGAAAAACATATTCACACAAGTTTGCTAAACTCATACAAAATAGGGATGTTAAAGCACCATCTTTCCGTGGCAGATCCCTGTACACAGATGGAGTTGCAGGAAAGTCAGTAAGACTTGGCATGTGTCCTGATTTATGTTTGATTGAGGTGGAACAGGGAGGGGGACAGAGAGACTGATTTTAGGACTAGTGCCTAGAAATTAATGCAGAGCAATTAAATTTACATCTCATAAACTATAAGCATTTGGTTGAAATCAGTGGAATTGCCAAAAGTATGCTAATATCTTGGAGCAGGAAACCCACGGGGTCTTAAAAAACAGTGGCATTTTGAAACATGTATCATGTACTAAATTACCAATTACATTTAATTGTAAGTTAATTCATAGAAAATATTACAGTGAATGAATAATTATCTCATCTCTTCTTCAGTTTAGTTTGCAAAATAGAAAGCTTCACAATTTCAATGAAAATTTTCTTTCCATTGAAATAGAGAATTTGGTTTTATATGTTTTAGGTGCAAAAAGGGTTGTTTTGTATCTGCATATCATCACATTTTGGACGCAAAAGATGTATTTTTCCTTGTAACTTGGGTAGAGCTAAAAATAACTCCCACCTCTATTTATTTTCTAGTTAGAAATGAAGTGAAAAGAATAATTTTTCATGTTATTGGGCGTATAATCTTTTATTGATGAACACCTAGGTCATACACACTGCAAAGTTTTGTAACAAAATTTATTTCTGAGAAATAAATGGCAGAAAAAATAGTAAGAAAAAAATTCCGAGGTTCCAAAGCACTTCAAGAAGGTATAAGGGATGTCAAAATAAAACATACATGGCATAAGGGAATACCAAGAAGAGGAAATCAATGATTTATACTGTTAATTATCAGAATAGTTCCCACTGTGTTTTTCCCCTGGATCAACTAGATCTTTCTGAAACTGTAAGTGTTTGGAATAGGTCATCTTATTTTGGAGGCTGTGAGAGTTTAATCCTACAAATGTGGCCAGTCCATCCATTTTTTTGGCCTCTGAGCTACAGCTGCCCATAGTTCCAGTCCATTTCAATGTGCTTTGCCCTTTAGCAGCACTGGAGCAGCATCCCTGCTGCAGGCTGGGGACTGTGGGTCACCTCCAGTGTAATGTAAAAAAGCTGATGAGGGAAATGGGCCTTGCTGTACCATTTGGAAAAGTAGTTTTTCTTACCCACATGTTTTCCACAAGCTGAAGCACCTTGTGTTTTATATAAACCGGTTGCCTCAAGGTAAAAGGTCTTTGCTGAATATGGAAAGATCAGCAAATCCTATTGGCCTTTCCCCAGGAAAAAATTACAAATAAACCCAGCAGCCCCTTGAAAGGAAGTAAGAAGTTAGGCCAATAATATACCTTCGTGGCAACATGCCCATAAATTCCCTCGGAGTAGGAGGCTGGGAAAAATGTCAAAATAAGTAAATTCCACTCCGGTCACCTGTTTGCCTGCCCAAGGTAGCTAAGCAGAAACAAGCTAAATGTAACTCCCATGACTGATTGCAATCAGACACCGGAACTTTGAAGTGACCTATTACCTCCCGGATCACTGTAGTGGGATGATACAGTGTTTTGAGCTTCCTAGGCAAGTAGTCTTGGAGTAGAGAGTTTGGTTGTTGCTTCTTCAACTAGAGAAGGCACTCCTTTCTCTTGCCATTCCACAGCACCTGCAATATAATCAAGAATTGTCTTTAAAAAAAAAAAAAAAAAAGAAAAACAAAGAAAGCTTTCTGAAACAAGTCTTCTGGAGTAAGCCAGTGCTGGTCCATTTCTGGTCCAGCCAGTTCACTCCAAACTTGCGTGCAAGGCTTCACAGTGCTGGTCGTTAAGTAAGGGACACCTAAGCGTAGAGGTCTGCCTATAGGATGAGTGTCTAATTCCCTTTTCAACCAATGCAGTCCAGTCAAGGCTGGTGATGGGGGCTAGGGAAAGTTTAACACAGACACAGAAACAAGTGAAAATCCCAATCCAGCTGCTCAACAGTGCGGCAATGAGCAGGCAGCTTCCTACAGGAAGGGAAGTACAGATGTCCTCCTGTGCTGTGAACTCAGGTGAAGGCGTTCGGCCAGGATGACAGCAGCAAGTATGACATGTACAAAGCAGTTGATGCATAGAACTTCGGAAGTGCAGAGGAGGAAGGAATTTTATTTTTTCACTTCTAAAAATGAGAGGAGGATAGAAGGCAAAGAGAAAGGAAACATTACCTTGTTACTTGAGAAAAAGCCATGAAATACACAGGAGAAAGGTGCAGTATATATTCAGATAAATGAAACCTCTCTAAAAAATAAATTAAATCCTCATTCTTCCCTTTTCCAAGATGATCCTGCCGGTGATGTTCCTGTGTCTCTCAGTTGTGCTGCCTCTGTCCATCAGAGAGGTAAGATCTACACTTTGTACTCAGAAAATTTGGATGGAAACCAAGGGATTCATGGTCTGACTGAATATGTCTTTTCCTATGCACATTGATCATATGCAGAAAGAGTCTGATTAGATATCAAGGATCTGGAAAGCATTTATCCTTGAAGTCTGTTTAATTTAAAGCAGTAGACTGGTTCCACACTTGCACTCTAAACCATCCATAAACTCAATGTTATGTATCATTTGGGTCAGAGATAGCTACATTTTCCAGAAGATCCTGTACACAGATCCAGTAATCTGGATCTCCCACAGATCCAGCCTTCCTCCTGTTAATTCCCCACAGTTTTACAGGCAGTGGTTACCTAACTCTCCCTTTCTCATCCTAGAGGTCCTGAGCTATGTGCCTTTCCCTTTGCTTAGTGTCCCATTCTCTTAACATGTATCACTGATTCCCTCAAACAGCTGAATGAACTAACGTACGTCATGTACACTTAGAGGGGTTCTTCACAGCCCACTGGTCTGAAGTTTGAAGTTCATTACTTCTGCTTCAGAAACACTGAGGTGACTGAAGGCTTGACTACATTTCCCTCTAATTCTTCAGTTTCTGCTTTTCATGCTGCAGTCTAAAAGACTAGTGAGAATTGTTCTAAAGAGGAGGCTGAGTTCTTCGCATGGCTATTTTTTAATTTGAAAACACATGAAAAGTTTGAGAAGTGCTATCAGTTATAGAAGGAGAGGAAAAAATCTATGGCATGAAAAGCATAGACACACTTCTGTGTTCAGTGGGATGTCCTCATGAGGTACCACGAGAGATCTGTGATGATCCTGTGATTAAACAAGTTCCTTCAATAAAAAAGGTTGATAGACATGCTTAAAATACTGAAGAATCACACATCATAACCACATTTACATCTTTAGCTGATTTTTAGATCTTGTTTTACTCCTGAAGGATATTACAATAATAGTAAAATAAGCCTGATTCTGTTGCCTACATTTAAGAGTTTACAGGCACATGAGATGTCCCAGGATATCTCAGCCATCTACAGAGGGTTGGCAAATATGATGTAGGAACCAGTGTTAGTACTGGTAAGGTCTACACTGCAGATCCACTGAAAGCAGCATTCCCCATGGAAGCACCCCTAGATACACTTAGAATACAAAGCGTATGACAATACCTCTTCCATGACAAGGACCATCTGCTTGGTTGATATTAGTATTTTGGTATTTTAATATT
This sequence comes from Eurypyga helias, assembly GCF_000690775.1. Taxonomy (NCBI): domain Eukaryota; kingdom Metazoa; phylum Chordata; class Aves; order Eurypygiformes; family Eurypygidae; genus Eurypyga; species Eurypyga helias. The sequence continues at coordinate 66,385 of NW_010272575.1, forward strand.
TCCTAGGCAGGATTCAGAATTTAGTTACATTCAAATAAAAAAGATCAATTTAAAAAAAAAATCATGTTCTTTCAGTTTAGGAACTGGAACTTTTTGATGTTCTGTCAACTAGCAAAGTAGATCAACAAAAACTGATTGCTGACAAACATAATACCCTCAGGAGAGGAGTGAAACCAACTGCCAACAACATGCAGAAGATGGTAAGCTGTGCACTGTAAATCTATTTTTAATAAGTAGTGGACTCTATGAGAGATACAGGACTGTATGCAAAGTCACATTATTTTATTTACCCACAAATTCACTCTCCAGTCCTTTCCTAAGGATTAAACATGGCCAGTGCCAAGAGAAACATAAAGCTGAGCAGGTGGAAATAAAGAAGTCTGGAAAATTTTGGGGTGTATAAACAACGTCTCTTTATTTTGTAGGAAAAAGAAAAGGAAAAATAGGAGCCACAGCATTGTTCATTTCTTTCTGATGTGTTCTTTATCATTCTTCACAGTTTCTATTCTCCTGGGTTTATTTGTTCCTACTCCGCCTACCCCCCAAAAAAGGGGAAGAAAAGGATTTTCTACATGTTTTTTTTCTGATTTGAAGTGTAATTTCCAAATGTTGTTCCTTCATGAGGGATTATTAATTCATACAGGTCTGAATGACTAATATTTTCTTCTTTCATTAAGGAATGGTCTCCTCCAGCTGCAAGGAATGCCCAAAATTGGGCCAATCATTGTATTTTAAGTCACAGGCTTTCTGACATGAGGCAAATCCCTAAGTGAAGCATAAATGGTAACTGAATAATGTCATATATGTTATTGATGTGAATAGTGTGGTTTTGAAGGTTTGTTTGTTTCTTTGTTTGTTTGTGATGCCATTTATATTCAATGTGATTTCGTTGGTGCATGGGACAAAGGCAAAATTCTAGATGTAAGTCTGTCCACTAACTGAGAAAAGTTCTACCCCATTGTCATCCCAGCTGCATCAGTTTTACATAGGTTTATCCCATTTCCGTCAGCAGAATGAAAAAAAAAAAAAAAATCATAGTGAGAAAGCACATCCTCTCACAATATCTGTCAGAAAGAGAAGCTAGATCCCATTTATTGCAGAAACCAGCCTGAATGTGCTGGGTGAAACTGTATGGGAAAGAAGGGGTAAAGAGTGAAGGTTCAAATCCCGCTGCAGGTGCTATGCATAATTGCTAAAACAAGACTCATCATTCTTAAATCCCCTGGCAACTTGCAGCCTGTGCTTAGGCTTAGAGGATTTAGTGTTTTAGAGGTTCATATAATTTCTTCAGTCATTGTATATTGAAGTTACAGCTATACTGTGTTGACAACAGCCATGATCAGTGTTCGATGTGGTGCTGATTGCCCTCTGTCTATACTATATGTAAGATGTGGACTGTTCTTTAGTCTTCGTACTTTCTGCCTAAAAAACCAAATCCTCTGCTTCTTGCTAAGGTGAACCCCAGATGAGAACTAATGCAGTAGGGTTGGATATAAATAAAAACAGTAGGTGAAGACAGTATAGACCTTCCTGTGTACCAGAATTAAGCTTTGAATTATTGAGATTGTCCCAGGATTATTGACCTGCGACCTGAATAATGACTAGGTTGCTAACTTCCAAATAGCAAAACTACAGTCATCAATCTGTGGTTCACATGTGCAGGTGTACATACGGACATGCAGAAGGTCTGTCAACCACCAAACTACCAGCCAAACACATTGGCTATGCTGCATACTGGTCAAGTGACAATTTCAGTATTGACAAAGGGTGATGTTACTGAACTGGAAAAAAATCCTGCTGTCCTATCTGGGATGAGAACTTCCCTGGAAATCATACTACCTTGTGCTGCCTTTTTCTCACATGTGGTTTTTATGCATTTCTTTCTCTTTTCAGATGTACGATGTGGTGAAAATCTCTTCATGTCATCTGGCCCTTTCACATCATGTGATTTTATTCAGGTCTAGTACAATGAAGACAAAGATTTCACATATGGAATTGGAGCAAAACCACCAGGTGTTGTGACTGGCCATTACACTCAGGTAGATGCAACTTTTTTATATTTTGGTCTGAATAAATAAATATCTATATGTTAGCTAAGCAACTTTTACCCCTCTCATTATCTTTAAAGGGAATAAGTACAATGGAGACAGAAGAGTTATTCTGAAAAAAACAGTATGAAAATTTTCAAAGCAACAGAGTTAAAATGAAAATAATAAGATAGGTGTCTTTGCGGAGTAAAGAGTAAGGATAATGGTATTTCAAAACTTCAGAAAGAAACAAAAGCAAGAAACTTGTTTGTTTAACATCTGAAAATTGCTCAGAGTCTGGAAGAATAGGGTTATTAAAGTGTCAGGAAAGAAATATAAATATCTTTGTTATAGTCTAGACAGTTCCACTGACTCCAAGAGTTTCCAGTTGGACAGTGGCTTACAATAATCTCCTCTGTTCACCTGCAAAAAAACACAAGATAAAGAATTTTACGTCACGATTCCTCCATCTTCTTCAACAGTTTTAATTAAATGAAAACATAGATATTTGAGACAATTTAACTCAAACACTTCATATATATGTGTGATAAATTATCATTATATCCTAAATGTTCTTTGATTCAGGGGTGAAAGCAGGGAAAAAATGTTTTCCAGCAAGGTGGGACTTATATTTACTATAAAGGGTAATTAAAGTGAATCAACTAGGTAAAAATCTTTCATGAATGCGTATTGTACCTAAATGATTTTCAGATGCATATTTTTCATTCTCCCATGATTTTTATTGTTATACCTATACATGGCTTGGTACAGTTCTTATCAAACTGGATGTGCCGTCACTTTCTTTCCCAACAGTATATACAAATACTTTTATGTCTGCCAGTACTGCCCCACGTACTGCCCCCCTCCTTACCTTTCACACACAAATACTCCCTGAACAAAGAGGAAGCCATTTAGCATCTAAGTTTTCTGGAAATGTAATATGGCTCTCCCTCTGGCCATAAAGAGAGATTAAACCTTTCCCACAGGAAAATAGGATCACTGGGGATGTCAGTGCTTGGGTCTCCAACATGGGGGATGCACAAAACATAATGGCAGCACTAGTCCTTCAGCTTCCCAGTGCTGGGGCATCTCTTCTGACAGCTGGGCAGGGTCTAGATCATCTATTGTTAATTCTGCCAGTAATGCAGCTCAGAGGGAGGGACACATCCATCATTTCTTAATTCCTTACGGAATGCAGTCATGCCGTTGCAAGAAATCCCCAGTGCTGTACAAATCAGTGTATTTAATCCCACAGTCGTAGAATCATGGAATGACTGGGTTGGAAGGGACCTTAAAGACCATCTAGTTCCAACCCCCCTGCCATGGGCAGGGACACCCTCCAATAGACCAGGTTGCTCCAAGCCTCATCCAGCCTGGCCTTGGACACTTCCAGGGATGGGGCATCCACAACTTCTCTGGGAAAAAGTCCTCAGCAATAAAACAAAACAAGTAAGAGAAATAGTTGGGATGGTCCATCTATATGTAGTCAGAGCTCTGCACTGAAATAATTCACTGTTTTTTCCCAGGCCGCTTGGGTTCCTGCATTATATTCACCTATGTGTCACACTTCATTCTGGGAACTCTTACCAACACCTACATCCTATCAGAGCACGGGACTCTTGTTTCCCCCTGAAATCAGGCTCAGGTCAGAGGCAAATTTTCTTCTTTGAATAACTGTTATTTATTACCTACAGAGTGATTAATTGTTTCACATAAGGGTGTGAAAATTAGGTGCTTAACATCATTCTGCTTCAGTCAGAGGTAGTAATAAATTTTTCAAATAATTTGTCTCTAGATCTTGTATATAGAATGTATATTCTTTGCTTGGTTGCAATGTTTGCTCTACCTAGTTAACACATAATGATTCTCTGGACAGTACACAAGAGTTTGTGTAGCACCTTTGGGTCAAGCTTTAAACTAGATTACCATCCACTCGATGCACCTTTTGCTATGAAGTTCAGTTCACCAGTTGTATACAGATAAGATCTGGCCTTTATTTTCTATATGTCTCATACTCTAAAAATCAGTTTCATAATCTACATCAAATCAGACCATTTAAAAGAATTTTTAAACAATATGGTGGAAAGTGAATGCCTTCTAAAGATTTAAATATAAATGCTTAGATGTGTCAATTCTGGAAGACGGTCAAAAAGATTTAATGGGAATTATTTCATTTCCTACTCAGTCTTTGCTTTTTGAGAGCCATTTCTCATGGCACATAATACTCAGGAATAAAGGTACTTCTCAATATGAATAGAAACCTGAGCAAATAAGATTAGCGGAAACTATTGTACAATCTTCAGAAATTAGGAATTCTGTACTAATTGCCCATGTACATGCTCTTATCCCGTTATAAACACGAGGTAACAAAACCCATGTGGAAAAGAGATTTACTGTCTCCTAGTTTTTACTGTGCATGTGGAAAAAGAGCAAACATTTGAAGAGTCATAGGGGGTAACAATTCATTGCCAGCTCTATCTTATCCTGGTATCACTGGATTCAGATATCATGCTCAGGACCTAGATATTTTTGTGTTATTTTTTGTGGACATTGTCCTTTTGACTTTGCTATAGCTATGGCTTGTAATTAAGACCTTTTCATGTCAATCATAGAATCATAGAATGGTTTGGGTTGGAAGGGACCTCAAAGATCATCTAGTTCCAACCCCCCTGCCACGGACAGGGACACCTTCCACAAGACCAGATTGCTCAAAACCTCATCCAGCCTGGCTTTGAAGACATTCAGGGATGGACCATCCACAACATCTCTGGGCAACCTGTTCTGGTGCCTCACCACCCTCTCTGTGAAGAATTCCTTCCTGATATCTAATCTAAACCTCCCTGTTTTCAATTTAAACCCGTTACCCCTTGTCCTGTCACTACAGGCCCTCATGGTTCATCATGACTGATGACTATTATCCCCATTCATGAGGCCTTCTATGACCTCTTTACACATTCAAAACTCATGAGTCTTAGTTTGTAAACCTACAGGTTTACTTTAAAAACATGACTTTGAAAAAGTAATAAACTCAACATTTTTTTTTTCTCCTTGTCCAGTGTGATCTCTCTCAATATCTTTCAGGATTTCATTAGAACTACACAGGCTAGAACCAAAAAAAGTAATGGTTTCTTCTTAACAAAGGGACTGCATTGGCTGGAGATAAAAAAAAGACACTCTTAGACATGTATTAAAGAGTACAAAGGTGTAAGTGCAAGAGCTACAAAAGGTGATATATAATTTCATTGAAATCAGGTAAATGTGCACTTTGAAAGGTTTCATTTAATTTTTAATAGAAGGGGAAAAGCTTCAGAGAGGTTTTTATCAAAAAGTATATGAAATACAATTTTTTTTGTCAGCCCCAGGAGGCTGACTTTGGGTAACATTTCTTGTGAGACTGACGGGCACAGTTCTGAATCCCTCACCTACCTTAGACTGGCGAGGCGTATGGCGTGACCAAAGATCCTTCTGACTTTGAAAATTACAGAAAACAGATAGCACTTTGAGAAAGCTGCATGTTATTCACTTTCACTTCGTTAAATCATTTGTCTTTCCATTTGAAATCAGCTAGGATGAGGACATGCAGCAGAATGGACTTGCAGTGATTTTCAATCTTAAGTATAGCTTGAAAGCCAGTTCATCTTTTATTTGTTTTCCTTCAAATTTTTCATACTTTATATTTCATTCTTTATGATCAACAAATATATTCTTTCTATATTTATAGTTCAGCCTTGTAAATGGGAAGACAAGTTGCTGTTAGGATCAGGCACAGTCTTGGGGTGAAGGAGAGTCCGACTGTGCAGTCACACAAGAGATTCACACCATTGTCATCAGACGGGCCAGTACTAACAAGGACCTGCATTTCCCTAATCCACCCTTTCTTCTCCCTCCTCCCTAAATCCACAGCTGGTTGCTGTAAGAAGTAATCAAGACAGTTTTAGCTGTCTTCAACAAAAGCGTCCTGGTTCTTGATTAATCCTTGCTGAGATAAATCAACACACTAGGCCAGTAGAAGTTTATTCCTCTAGTTAGTTTTCTCTTAGAGGGGATCACTCCTCTCCTCTAATCACAGCATCAAAGCTAATAGAAAACAGGACGTTAAGCAACTGAATGTGTTCGACTTGCCTGCATCCTGTATCTGTCCTGAGCTTCCAGTATTCAACACCCACATTCACACAAAGACAAAAAACTTCCCGAGGCATGGGGAATGGTTAAACAAGAATTTGCTTCGTGTTTAAATGTGCCTTAAGATCTACAGCTGCAACATTCTAACAAAACAGAAAACAGGTCAAAAGAAGCACTCGTTAGATGAAACCCTTCTACAGTGTTCCTGCTAAGATTTTAGTGCCCGGGGAATACGTTGTGGAGTCTGTCATGTATTTATCTCTCTGCTTATCAGAGGATTGTGTCAAAGAAAATGATAAGTAAAAGATAAGTTAGTTTGAGACTGACAAGACCATGTTGTCTAGGTTGCTTGAACAGCAACACAGCAACATGTTAACCAGCATCGTTAGCAAAATCGTGAATAGGAATTGCATGCCTGATGGCACTTGTGAGGAGCAGCCACCATCTAATGAGTGCCACGGGTCTTTGGTTAGTGCCGTGCACTGCCAGCTACATCTGTGAAACAAGGTGAAGATAAAAGATAAGGAATAATAAAGTAGAATGTCATTAATCAGCTGCTACAAAAGTAGCATATCAGTAGATAGCATTTAATAATACATCGCCCCAAGCAGCTTGATGTCTGAGCCAGATCTCATCTTCTGCATAAAGCATCTCCCTTGAGCCCAAGTTGTCTTTGTTCACTTCATGAACTGCAGCATCGGACCCACTTTGTCATTAGTGGGTGGTAGCAGGGGGCTCACCCTGCCAGGAGATGATATACAATAAATGGTTTTGCTGCATTTAAGGAACTAACAACAAATAACAAGGTCATTCAGGGTAGCCCATCACCTAATGAGCCATAAATGTCAGCCAGTCCACCCATTACCAGTTAATAAGGAACAAGCTTCTACAGGTTAGGCACTGAAGATACCTGTTAGCCAACAGGTACCACACAGCTCCTGGGTCAGCCAAAGCAAATGAGCTTACCCATTAAAACATCAGGTATAACAATATTGGGGATGGAAACCCTTTTGAATTATTTTAGCCATCTATAGCCAGTTTAGTAATACTGACAGACTTTAATGAGAAGAAGGGAAAGAAATCAGTAATTTTGTGTAACAATTCATAGGAACTTCCTTTTTTTTTCTCAAACAAAGGCATTATGTGATACTCAGGGTTGGTAAAGATTTACACATAGGTCTAGTGAGTACTCTACAGATCTACAGAAAAACAAGACAATAAATTTCCGTCATGGTAGCTCATGTAGTGTTATGTTTTATATCTGTGACTAAAACAATGTTGATAACACACTGGTATTTTAGCTATTGCTGAGCAGTACTCACATAGCATCAAGGTGTTCTCTGCTTCTCACACTGCCCCACCAGCAAATAGGTTGGGGGTGCACAAGAAGCTGAAAGGGGAAACAGCTGGGACAGCTGACTGAAACTGACCCAGGGGATAATCTAAACCATATGATGTCATGCTCAGCATATAGAGCTGGGGGAAAGGAGGAAGAGAGGGATGTCTGGAGTGATGGTGTTTGGTTTCCCAAGTATGCATTACACGTGATGGAGCCCTGCTCTCCTGGAGATGGCTGAACACCTCCCTGCAATGGGAAGTAGTGAATGAATTCTTTCTTTTGCTTAGTTTGTGCATGCAGCATTTCCTGTACCTATTAAACTGTCTTTACCTCAGCCCATGAGTTTTTGCATTTTATCCTTCTGATTTTCTCCCTCATCCCTCTGAGGGAAGTGAGCGAGTCACTGTGTCGGGCTTAACTCCCTAGCAGGGCTAAACCAAAACAGCCAGAAAAACTTTGCCATCTCTCATGATGTTCCTGCCCATGGTAAGAAGGTTGGAACTACATGATCTTTAAAGATCCCAGACTGTGACTCTATGAGATGTATTGTTCTGGGGAAGCAGCAGGCATGTTTTGAAGACAAAATAGCAGTTGTGCAGCATGCCTGGATATTCCGCGTACTACACATACATATGGTATGTGTAGCATCGTCCATCCTCAGAAACAGGTGTTGTGTGACTGTGCAACCAAGAAACATGTCAACAACCACACTGCACTTCAAAAATAGCCCTCAGATCTATGGCAGGAATGGGATATGTGTACACACCAGGGTTATGAAGGTAGCTGTGATTAGCTAAGCATCTGAAGAAGTGGAGAGATGCAGCAGGGAAACACAGCACATTCTAATGGCTCTAATCATTCCTACAGACCTTATAGAGACACCACCAAGTAGGATCCAAAGGTAACACACTGATAAGAAGATGAATCAGTTGAGATTATGTTTTCCTCCTGGTGACTTTGCGCTGCCGTTTCCAATAAACGTGAACTAGCTTAGATAGATCTTCCTTACACGTGTCCTTTGCAGTCTAAAATATTACCTGTTACACAGGTAACATTACCAGTGTATTTTAGAAGATACATACACACTGTTGGTTGATCACTGAGGGCATTCTACAGAATGTAGAAAGAGTAAATGCTGTCTCCATAGCATAACCTAAATCTATTTGTAGCTTTAGACGTTTTTCTAGATCTTCCTCCAAACCTTTTCCACCCATTCTTTTTTCCATGTCTATCTCTATTGATAGGTTAGAGTCAGAACACAGGCTTGAGCACTGATGTGATTTTCTGTACCTTTATAATCTTAGTCCTTGACACTATTTTGGTTTACACCAACTAGCATTACCCTCCAGAAAATCCTTGATGTGGTTGAGAGGTTAATAATTCCAAGGGTCCTTTATTACCAACAGCTTGGAAGATGTCATAGGGGTTCAAGAAGTAGTTCAGTTGTACCAGCCAGAGCCAAACCAGTTGACCTTAAGGCACAAAAAGTTATCTTAGACACTCAGTACAATAGGGATAGCATTTATATTCCTACAGCTCCCCTTTAAATCTCTTCTTGAAACAACTGTTTTCCCCAACATTGTCCTCAAAGAGATATAGAATAGTGAATTACTTGATCCATATGATATGTTTTTGTAAAGTCTTGTTGATGTCAAAGTAGTCATATAACTTATCTGCTCATCCTACCTATCTCAGATCTGTTGTAAGTAGAGATGAAATGCAGACCTGAAGGGCTTCCATTACCTCAGAAGGCAGCATAAGGAGAATGGCTCTGAAATAGACTCCTAGCTTTTAGAGCTGGATGAACTGAATCCTACCCCAGCAGTATAGATCATACTCTTGTAGGGACAGGTCTTCATCATCATCATCATCTGCAAATTCAAGAGACTTGTGTGGAGATCACTCTAATAAAGCTAACTTTAATGACAGCAGGCTTGTTTTGAGTGGGGCTGTGAGTTGGGGGATCTACAGAACATAAAGATTCTGGATGAAATGCACGAGACTCAATAGTGGCTATACTGGCAGGCAGTTAAACACAGAGAGATTTTCTGAGTGTGTCAAAAGAAGAAGTTTAAGAAGCACATTAAGGAGTCACGAAACACTCCAGAGAAGTAAAGTGACTGGTCCTATTAGATGAACTAGCTAGCAATTCCCCATATTCGAATCCTGAAAGCACAGACGTCATCCGTCTCCTCCTGAAGTGCAACATCACAAGGTCATAGGAGGACTCATATCCTTGATCTCCCTTTGATTACATTACAGATGATGAGTTTGGCCCAGAACAGACAGTGGCTGATGCATTATCTGAAGCACAGGATGTAGTAAGGTGGAGAAGTGTCATCACAGAACGCTGCAGTCAAAGAAGTCATCTTATTACAAAGCACATTTCTCATTAAAAGCTGCCAAGATTTTCTCTGGGAATTTCTCTGCTTCTGACTAGACTGGCAGGTCACAGCCATGTGACAACGGTAGGTCCAGTGAAGACCAGTGATTTTGTAAGCACCTGTTGCAGAGCTATAACCAGCTGAGAAAAAGCTGTGACAGAAAAAACATACCAAAGGTGCCCATAAAAACATAACTGAGAGGATTGAAAAAGGCCGCATGATTACACCTGTGTTAGCTCAGCCTGGCTTTACCTTGTTGTCTCAGGTGGGTCCAGGTTAACACAGACCCTTCCCTGGTGTAGAGCTGAGTGTGACAGTCTGATTCCAGGCTGTTCCTTCCCTGGTTTTAGAGAAAGGGGGGAGTGTTCACCTGTTCGGTTTAAGAGCTATGGTGAGAATCTGTCACTCTTGACATGGTGCCAGGACATGTAAACCAATTAGTATGTCATACTTCCAATCTCTGATGACTTTATTCATATATATTTTGGTCCAATTACTAGAAGAGTTTATTTCCTCCTTAAACTGCCTCTACCAACTATTTCAGTAACTAAAGAATGATACTAACTTTAATAAATCCTTAAGAGGTAATTCAGCCTTGGCAGAGTCTATGAAGAAAAATGTTTTAGTCTTGTATGACTAGACAAAACAAACTACTAATTTTCTCTAGCATTTTTTCTTCAAAAAGCTTTCAATTCCTCATGTGGTTAAAAACTATGTTTTCTTGTTTGACATCAAAAAACAAATTGCCTAGATCTTCTTCATCCAAGTATATTAGTTCAGCTAATGCCATATCATTCTAAAAACAAATTAAAAAGCTAAAAAGGGCTCAAAAATACCTATAATATATGAATCTGATAGGGAAAATACAGGTAAAATAGTAAGTTCTTCAGTCTCTGCAGATTTGACTGCAGATATTTGGGTTTTATTGTATAGTGATATAAAATCTCACGCATCAAAGCTACAAAATCTATCCAAGCTGCATCAACTCTCCAAGTGATTTCATTTTTATAACAATGTGTGTTTCATGATCTAAGACAAAACCACTGCACAGTGCAGGGAAAGGAATATTCCACAGAAAATGCTGAAAGCTGGTCACACAGATGGCCTCATTCCTCCCCAGGAGGAAGACACGAGTCCTTTCAATCCCAGGTTAACCCGGGTTATATCCAGGCCACATCAGACACTGTGTATGAACCGATTATTTATTTTGTGTGCCTGACACATCTGGCACGCTGAAGACTTGCTGTGCACGATCGACTAGCGGTGGAGGATGCAGATGATGCATAGCATTGACAGATGTGTGATGAGTTGAACCTGCTCCTGCATTGTTCTACTTGCCATGTCACAGCTAGCGTTGTGCGGTACAGGCCAAGCCAGGCAAACCTGCTCAGCGATGTTCAGAAATGCCTTCATTAAAAATATAAGAGTGCCCTCTGGTGGAAAACTGAACGTCTGAAGCTGAAGTTTCAGTGTCACTAAAATTACCTTTTTCCTCAACTGCAAATACATGCAATTTGTTGCTGGTAAATCAAAAAAACCTGCAGGACCCAGGTCAGTCCTTAATTACACCACTGGGTATTTTCAGCCAACTACTGCCACTGGTTCGGCAACCTGGAGTTTTTTTTTTTTTTCTTCTTAAAAACACACGTTGCTTTAGATTTCATCTTTTTCCCTACTTTATAAAAGCATTGGTACACAGCTCATCTTGGTGTGCTGGGGATTGATGCTTCATATCCTGAAAGTTAAAAAGACTATCTGTTTAAAAGTTACCAAGAATAACACATTTTATTTTGAATAAATCATGTAGGTGGGATTGCAGCATCTGGAGCTCTGTTTTAGATGACTAAATACTATCTATAGGTATGGGAGAGTTAGGCACAGCCAAAAGGGCATCCTTTATCATCAGTATCCCATACTAACTTCTCTTGCAAGTGGGAAGGGTTCTTCCAGAATCATAGAATCTTTTAGGTTGGAAAAGAAGTTTAAGATCATCAAGTCCAACCATTAACCCAACACTGCTAATACCATACTAAACCATGTCCCTAAGCACCTCATCCACATGTCATTGAAAAACCTCCAAGGATGGTGACTCAACCACTCCCCTGGGCACCCCGTTCTAATGCCTGACAGCCCTTTGAGTGAAGAAGATTTCCTAATATCCAATCTAAACCTTTCCTGGAACAACTTGAGTCCATTTCCTCTTGTCCTATCGCTTGTTACATGGGAGATGAGACCACTCCCAACTCTCTATAATGTCCTTTCAGGTAGTTGTGGAGTGCAATAACGTCTCTCCTGAGCCTCCTCTTCTCCAGGCTGAACACCCCCAGCTCCCTCAGCTGCTCCCCACAGGGCTCCCCACAGCACTTGTGCTCCAGACCCTTCCCCAGCTCCATTTCCTTCACTGGACACACCCCAGCACCTCAATGTCTGTCTTGCAGTGAGGGGCCCAAAACTGACCACAGTATTTGAGGTGCAGCCTCACCAGTGCCCAGTACAGGGGGACAATCACTGCCCTAGTCCTGCGGGTCACACTGTTCCTGATATAAGCCAGGATGCCACTGGCCTTCTTGGCCACCTGGGCACACTGCCGGTTCATATTCATCTGGCTGTTGACCAACACCCCCAGGTCCTTTTCTGTCGGGCAACTTTCCAGCCACTTGTCCCCAAGCCTGTCGCGTTGCAGGGGGTTGTCATGGCCCAAATGTAGGACTTGGCCTTGTTGAACCCCACACAGCTGGCCTCAGCCCATTCACCCAGCCTGTCCAGATCCCTTTGTAGAGGCTTCCTGTCCTCAAGCAGATCAACACTCCCACATAACTTAGTATCATCTGCAAACTTACTGAGGTGTTCTCATCCTCTTGTCCAGGTGATTGATAAAGATATTAAAGAGAACTGGCCCCAGTAACTGAGCCCTGGGGAACACCACTTGTGACCAGCCACTAACGGCTTTTAATTCCATTCACCATCACCCTTTGGGCCCATCCAGCCAGCCAGTTTTTACGCAGCAAATCATTCACCTCTCTAAGCCATGAGCAACTTAAGTATTAAGTATGCGTAAGTATTTGTCTGGATCAGAGCCCACTGCTATCAACTATTTATTCTGTCAAAGTTTACTCAGAAACTAGTTCAGATACGCTGAAGAGTTTGACACAGTTATGGTCCTTCCCACAGTCTTAGTCAGCAGAGCAAAGTACTCAAATGCATGTTATCATATTAAAACATTGTTAATAAATATAATGTTAGTTTCCTCAGAATGGTGTAATTCCAGAAAAGAAGTAAACCCCCAGTTCTAATACCTTGCAAGTATCTGCAACAGGGCTTTATGTATCCTAAGTTACATTTTATTTACACATAGGGTGTTTGGAAAAATGCAGCACAAAGTAGAGTGAATCAGGAACTCATTTCCAACTTGTAAAGTTTATGAAAATAGAGTTAATTTTGTGTTAATTTCTATTGAAAAGTAAGGGGGGAGTGGAGGGGGTGGGGGGGAGTGTCCATGCAAAAGCACAATGACTGCTTTCAAAATGAGAACATTGTAAAGCCTGATTTTCCTGTTCACTAGGGGTTTGGTACCTGGTTTTCTGTAACTGTTAATGACACCTGCAGCACTATTTCAACAACAGTTCCTCTTGTCTTACTGTCATGAAGTTTTCTCCTTGAAACACATTGCACTATGTTTTTGAAAACTTTTGTGGGTGTGAAAGTTCTTAGGCCAACTCATGAAAGAAAAATCTGTCAAAGGAATTAAAATCAAATATATGGTCAAATTCAAGGAGTTCAGCAGAGGCTGGGAGATAGTTTGGAAAGCATCATATATTTATCCTGCCTTCCATCTCTTCCTAGGAGTTTGCTTTCGAATTTTCCTGCAGAAAGACAGCGGGTTAGGCTGACTTTTGGTGTGACCCTCTGGTGCCATTTTCATATTCTTATTCATTTATCAGTTTAAGCTTGGACTCAGTAAGATGGTGCTACAACACTGCAAGAGCAGTTGAAAGAGCTACATGCAAAAATAATGTCAGGTCTCCCTTATAGAGCAAAATTATTGCCTGCCTTTAGCCTCAGAGCTCTGAAGACTTCCTTGCAGATTGACGAATTTTATGGCCAGTTTGAGATTACAGCAGAACTTTCCCTGTGGCGGGGATGCTGCGGAAGACAATTAGTTTGGGGAAATTTCAGTCCCTTCACCTTCAGAGAGCAGGACAGGAAGGCAGGTGCCATTTAATCCTAACTCTCAGAGTGGCTCTATGTGTTTTATCATATAATAAATAGCTTTGACATTATAAATAGCAGGCAATTAAGTATAAGCAACAACTGCAGGCAGCACATATTCAACGCAGCTTTTATCACATTTACAGGGAATAATATAACAGGAAATGAGGGATAAAAATATTCAGAAGAAAGAAATTGGTCAAAATTTTTAATGAGAAATACAACTCAGTTACAAACCAATCACTGTTTGCACAGAACAAGATAAATGTGTATTAGTGGCAAACAACATGTAGTACTAATGATATCCAATCAACTTCCACAGAGGAAGAAAATTCTCAATTAGTGAAAAAATAATAAACCAAATATTTTGTGATAAGACTCTTTTTACTGGCCCTGAGCCTGTCTTCAGGCAGATATTTCCACTCCCTCATACCACACAAATTTCTGAAATTTTGTCTGTGAAGGAACATGATTTTAAATGTCTTTTCTTTCCTTATATTTATTTAACATTACGTGAGTAATGAGTGAGAAAGAAAATATCACACAGTTCATATTGTAATGCATGAATGACTGTAACTGCGTGTTTGGTTTTTTTTTTTATTTAATGCATAGTACTGTGTTTGAAGTTTGATTTTATGTTATTTTATTATTTATTCTGAGAGACCAATCTCTTGGGAAGGGGAAAGGAGGAAGGGGGGCAACTGGCTCCCAGAGGCAATTCAGCAGAGACTTAATTCAACAGAGGCAAAGCCAATTTAGGCAAACAGCTGTCTGGAATGTTTTAGGTCTGTGCATTCTGAAACTGGGCTTTAAAAAGTTTCTTCCAACTCTGTATTTTATTTAAGCAAGTACCTTCGAATGAAGTGTAAGTTACTTTTCATTGCTCACCATTTTTTTATAAGCCTTAAAAGAAAAATTAAAAATGTCTTCTATAAGAAAAAAATAATAAACATGGTACTTCAAATTAGTATGATAAACCTCCAGGGGCCCCTGTCATTACCCCATGTAATACTAAAGCAGCACAAGCCAAGACTGCAGTTTCATAGAATCACAGAATGGTTTGGGTTGGAAGGGACCTTAAAGACCATCTAGTTCCAACCCCCCTGCCATGGGCAGGGACACCTTCCACTAGACCAGGTTGCTCCAAGCCTCATCCAGCCTGGCCTTGAACACTTCCAGGGATGGGGCATCCACAGCTTCTCTGGGCAACCTGTCCCAGTGCCTCACCACCCTCTCGGTGAAGAATTTCTTCCTGATATCTAATCTAAACCTCCCCACTTTCAATTTAAACCCGTTACCCCTTGTCCTGTCACTACAGGCCCTTGTAAAAAGTCCCCCCCAGCTTCCTTGTAGGCCCCTTCCTTCCTTTCAGTTGCACTGACATATAATTGTCCTATAGTGATACAGCTGTACCTACTGGGAGCAGGTCTGTGTTAATATAATAAATCTGTGCCAGTGTAAAGCCTTTCTGTTTGCATGCTAATGTGTGTAGGTTTGAAACTGCAATTAGATATCGCACCCTGAGCAAATCTACTGAATTCATATAAAAATGTGCAGGGTTGGGCGTGCAAAGAGGTGGGAAAGCCTCTGTTATGACACCCATGAAGTTCTATCCCTAGATTAAGCATCCTAATGAGTGTCCAGCAAATTGCTGTGTGTGCAATGTGTCCATAGCCATCCCACTCTGCCTTGGAAGGGTATGGATTGGTACTATTGATGAGGCATTGAGCAACCTGGTCTAGTGGAAGGTGTCCCTGCCCATGGCAGGGGGGTTGGAACTAGATGATATTTAAGGTCCCTTCCAACCCAAACCATTCTGTGATTCTATGATTCCGTCCATCAGAGGACAACAGGACATCATGCTCAAGGGAAAACTACTGTCTGGAACTCCTTATTAGTGGGGATACTTAACAGTACATTTGGTGGTTTCCACTTTCCCCATGCTAAAAGGCTGGACCCAAGTTTTACCTTGTGTGCTCGGTCATTCCTGCAGGCTGGAGGGGAAACTGCATGCCAAGTGCTTCCCTGTGCCAACTGCCCAGAGGTAACAACTCACCTATGTTACAATTAATGGTCAGTGCAAAATCTCCACTTAGGCTGGAAGTGGTTCCATAATTCATTCTGGAGTACGCACCACATCAAACTGAAGCGGGTTGTGTTTTGGACAGGGTGCTTTATGGGATGGGTCAGGGAACACTCTCTGATTTGCTGCCCCATGGTGCTCTCTGCAGATGAAGTCTGTGATGGCTCACTGGCTGTTAGGTACAGGTGATGTGAATATTCCCTCTCATTTGCCCCTTTGATCTGAACGGAGACCTTAAACCAATATTTGGACTGTGTAGGTTTACCAAATCAGCCACCTCCTCCACTTCACGAGACTTCAGCTGGCTTAACCATCCTTACATATCTGACTTGGTGCACTGCTTTGACAGCGAGCTGAGCATCCTCACCCTAACCAACAAATTGTTCCTGCTGCCAATGTGGAGGTGATGACAAGAGCAAACGTGTGTATAAAGCTTTATTCATCTGTCAAAATTATCACGAGTGGATGTCACCGAATCAAAATTTCTCACAGGCTTGCAATAGGAAATACACATATAAATATATGTGCAAATAGTTTGAGCTTTGAATTTTACACCGAGACTAAGTAAAATCCTGTCGCTCTGCAATCCCATCTGTGAGCTCCCTCCAGACACATGCCAGGGCTCAGCTGCCTGTCTTCCCTAAATCCATACCCCAAGTACGTAACCTTGACTCTTACTGCTGGGAAATGACAAATGGAAAATTGTAGAAAGACAACAAAGTAAGAATATAGCGAGAGGAAGTGCTGTTGAGATAGGGTTGTCAGTCATTCAAGAGTTCAAAAAAAAAAGCAACACAGAAATGTGTAATGTCCTAAAAGAAAAAGAAGAAGAAAAAGCCAGGGAGGCAGGTCATGATCTAATTAGGAATCACCAGGCTTTTGTGTGAGTCTACAGATGCATCAGTATCCACAAAGCTGGTGGAAATTGGTATCTCAGCATTACTGGGGATGCACTCCAAGGAGCTGGGGAGGCCAATCAGTCCCCTCAGTGCCTGCCCTGCCAGCAAAGATTCGGCACAGTTGTAAGACTATTTACATCAAAGCTTTTCAGACCATAGCCACCTTTGCATATGACAAAAATTAGATAAAGCAATAAATAATTATTTTATATTTTGTGTCTCTTGCTTGAACAATGTGTGTCTGACTAAAGGTGCCAGAGCAAACAGACCCAAGACAGAGGTCAGAACACAAGAGGGGACCAAACAAAGAACTGGGAAGCTGGAGGCATCCACTGAACCTCCCTCCATACTACCTGACCCTCACCCTGGTCAGCATATTTGACAAATATTATTATCACTGTGCATGGTTTCCCCTGTGTTTGCTCAGGCTTTTCACACAAGAGTAAGGGACAAATCATAGAATCATAGAATAGAATGGTTTAGGTTGGAAGGGACCTTAAAGACCATCTAGTTCTAACCACCTGCCGTGGGCAGGGACACCTTCCACTAGACCAGGTTGCTCCAAGCCTCATCCAGCCTAGCCTTGAACACTTCCAGGGATGGGGCATCCACAGCTTCTCTGGGCAACCTGTTCCAGTGCCTCTCCACCCTCTCCGGGAAGAACTTCTTCCTGATATCTAAAAAGAAAGAAAAAGATTTAAAAAGGTACATCAGCGAAAGCAATTGTAATTTGCTCTTAAACTCAGGCTTTCAGATGATGACGTTCTTTTAAGGTAAATTTACTTTGTTTATTTGATAAGCTGAACAGAACTTGTGATTTGTTGCTTGGCATTAAAAGTGTTCTTGGAACGGATGAAAAAATGCCTTGGTTGTTCAACATGGAATATTAAAGAAAAATTACTTTGGCAAACAGAAAGTTTCCTGGTAAACACTCTCTGGCTCTGTGGGAGTGGTACTTCGCTGACCCAAAGTGTTTGCTTTCCACAGAGCAAAGGACCAGCAAGACAAAACTCTGTGAGACTGTAATCTGCAGATCTGTTATATGAGAATGTCATGAAGTGGAACCTTTTTTCTGATTCCCTCCTGAAGCTAAAAAGACAGGGGGATGACCCAGGTAGTGAAATTTAAACACTTAGGGAACACTGGGAAAATGCAATAAATTTCCATGTGAATTTTCTTCATGACAATAGAAGACAGAACAAATCCATCTGCAAGATTAAAGACAGCAGTGTGATGGCAGAGGTTTAGTGAAGTCTGATGAAATTCACCACAGATACTCAAGGAACTAATTGAACAAATCTTTGAACCATGAACAACCAACTTCATGAAGGCAATCACCTCACAGAAGTAGTGACTTAGAGCTTTGGGAAGATGGATGTGGAAATTCTGCTTAAAAAGGGAACTAAAGGAGCATTCGAATCACTGGCCTGGTTTGATCCAGGGGAAGAATTCTGGATCAAAATGATTGAAAAAGCAACACATAAATCCATAAAGGCTGTGTTGATAACAAAACACATGTAATATTTCAAATTTCCATCAAGTAACCCTGTGAGAAGAAGAGGCCTCACCGTAGCTAAATCCTTAAAAGGGAACTTTTGTGTTTCCCTATATGTACGTAAAGCAGAAATGTGAAACAAGTTACTCTGCTGCTCTGGTATGCAAACTACTAGCACATAAGATAAGAACCCAGTCATGTCCAGCTGGAGATAGGTAAAAGTATCAAGGATAAAGTAGAATAATTTTGTCAAGTGACTGGATATGGTAAAGTAAATACAACCGTTATGAACTGGAAAATGACAGGAGTGTTTTGGGTTGCAAAGGCACTCACACCTACCAAATCAGTAATACTATATAAGGGCAAGATTGCCTAGGGAATACTTTAAGAAATATTAGGTTTTGCATATGCTAGAAGGAAAAGGATCAAAGGGGAAAATGTAATTAGGAAAGTAATGCCTATTTGAGAGGAGTTTAGATAGAGAAAACAGCATGCAAGGGCAATGAAAAGGTGGGCTCAAACTCAGAAAAATAGAAAATAAAATCCAAAATAAAGAATAAAATCAAAGAATAGTAGTAAATGGGTCTTCTGGCAGCAAGAATGTGGACTCCTAGAGACAACAGCGATGTCCACCAAGACAGTGGAGGGTCCTCCATTGGACAACACATTGTACTTTGTGTATCAGGTCAATATCTGCTGGGGGTCAAGAGGTGATAGCATTGGGTTGAAGTATTTATAGAATTGTCATTTAATAGTGGATCTAGGTTTTAAATTAGATTTAATACAATTAATACTTTTATAGTTGCACATAAATGCCAGCATAGCTATATAAAAGTCAATTAATTTTGGTAGCTTGCTATTTTGTTAATTGAATTATTAATTATTTTGGTCCTTAGATTATTTAGAGAGTTTACTGGATGTTTTGCTTATTACCTCAAAGCATGATCACTAATCAATAACCACCTTGTTTGATTTGCACAAGTTACCTCTCAAGGGGCCAGTCCAAAGGGTGAGTATCAACCCTCAGCTGTAACAGATGGACAACTGGCAAAATAAGTAAACTGCAAGCAATAGCCAAGATATATTTTGACTTTAATAAGACTTTTGATATTGACTTATGTGTCATTACATATAAAGAAAGAAAATGTGGTTTAGATTCCATCTCTGAAGGAATCACATACTTAGTTGAAACTCCGAAAATTTCAATTCACATCTCATTTTGACATGAAGAATTGATTCAGGTAAGGGCCCTGAGGGCTTCCATGCTGTGTGAGCCAATCACTATTTTCATTGTTTACTTGTGCAGTTGAACAAGGAGTTCAGTTCTAAAAATTTTTTTATAACTAAACTGGGTTGAGGTTCCACATTGTGTAGGGGATGGGACTGGAATTCAAAAAAGAACCTAATAAATAGTTATCTGGGCTAGCAAAAGATGAGACAACAGAATAACAAAGTATATGAATTTGAAGGATAGTAAGCTGTAAAATGGATGATATATCAAAACTGGCATGTTTTGTTCTGGGATGTATTAAACACCTTCCTATTAGTAAGCGCTGTAAGTTAGTTATTTCACGAAATATTTCATCACTAAATCCTAAGATGATATTCCAAAGAATTTTATAATGTGTCATTATGTAAATATTAGCACAGCGATGACTCAGTACATAAAAACTATACTGCACTTTCTGGAAACATTTAGCACAGGTTTTTAGAAAAGAGATGTGGGAGTTCAACTTTAAGCTGGGCTAAGTAATTTGCATAGCTTAGAATACGACATGGCTGCAGTAAGCAAGAAGGTGGCTTCTTTCTTGCAGGTATTTGAAATTTTCAAGGGGTTGTTTTTTTTTTCCTACTAGAAACTTACAACTGTAGTAATCCCAGTAACATCATTTCTCCATCTGGAGCAACACTAACTCAGACAATGGGAATTTTAGTGAAGTTACATTTGTCCAACACAACATATCAAGACCTTCTTCAGTTTCTCAAGGTGATTGTGAGACTGATAAGTTCAGCAAAAAAAGAGCAGGAAACAGTTTGAGTAACTAGAACTAAAAGGGATTTATTGATTCTTTTTTGAGCAGGAAGAAGTGACCAGACAAACATGAATAGATGGTCAGAATAAAACACAACTTGTAATGTAAAATAATTGAAGACAGAGTTCTGGGTGGCATTTTAGTGCATAATTCCAAAAAGAGATGATCAATAAATCAATATGTCTCCTTCATAAACTAACAATCCTTAGAAAATGACAGGACAAATAACAAAGAGGGAAAAAAATCAACATGCATTAGTAGCAGAAAGCTACAATCAAAGCTTCAAGATTTCACCTAAATCCTTTAAATGCAGTGTTAGAATTTTAAATGCCCTTGAAACAGTCCTGAAAATGTGACCATCCTGGGACTCTTGTAGCTGCTCTTAAGTGCTATCAAAACCAGTCATATGCATTCTCTATATTTTGCATCCAGTGCACTGTTTCCCCAAGATTATGAGATGGTTCTTTGGAAAGTGCTTAAAATAATTGGCTGGAAATTATTTTTCAGATCTGCATACAGACCATTCCTTTCTCCTTCCAGACCTTTACAAATGCTTACATCAATCCTATCCCCAAACCTTTCTCACCACAGATAAATTGAAAGCTGTCCAGGATTGTACTATAATAAAATATTCTCAAAAAGAAATATGAATGTGATTCATTATTGAAAAAGAACACAAGGATCTGTAATCAGGCAATACCCTAACCTGTTAATTGAGGCCTTAAACTGTGACAGTAAAAAGTAAGTAAAAGACAGAAATGTCTATTGAAAAGTGTCTTTAGGAGAGACAAATTTAAAATTAAGGGTCAGACTTCGGAAAGGAAGCATTTGATCCTGTAAAGATGATTAAAGTAATTGTTATTCCTCTGCTGCTCTTTTCCTGCAACTCAACCAGGGACATAAAGTTGTAATCTCATTTGAAATAAAGGTATATAAACTTTTATTTCACATTTTCTCCAACACAATAGGGGAAAAAAAAAAAACCAACAACACAAACCAAACAAAGCCAAACAAAACCACCAACCAACCAACCAACCAAATACCATTCAGTTGGGAACAAGGTGTTGAATTCAGGACAGCTGGGGAAAATCAGACACAAAATTAAGAGTGAGTAGTCCTTGGATCTCCATCTTCTTCACAATTAGTAGCTACATGAATAAAATACTTCACCCAATGTGTAGGAAACTTGTTTGGATCCCTCTCGGGTCTGTGCTGAAGCACACGTGCCTTCTGGAAGAGTGCCCTAACTCATGTCATCAGGGATTTGGGGTGGCTTGGACTCATGAATATGTCCTCTTTATCCCCTCTCCTCCCTCTTCCCAGTGACTTCTGGAAATGGTTAAGATGCCCAGACATAAGCAATGATCCAGTGCTTATAGTACCTCTGTGTGGGGCTGGCAGGTGGTTTGTGAGAGACCCACAACCTTCTGGAATAGAAGGAAGAGGCCATGAAAGACCTACACATCACCCAGAGCCACTCTGGGGACCTATACCTGTGTAGGGTTTGCAGTTTCTATAGCAATGATGGAATATATCTACACTTCTTCCTAGGAGAATGTCTTAATCATGAGGCTGCAGAGTTGATGTCAACAGGGAGAATAGCCTCCTAAAAATAATTTATAAATCCCTTCTGGACAGGTCTGTTAAGAGATGCTATGTCTTCTCTATTAAAACAGAGATTATTAAATTGGATTTAAAAAAAAAGCACCTGCTTGGGTGCCTTAATCCCATTCCAGTAGGAGAAGGAAATAGTGTTTATCCAACTCTGAAAAAATAATTCCTGACAAAACATATAGGCCTATGTAACTCTTCGGGGTTTGGGACCCCAGTAGTTACAGGTTGACTAAAACAGTGCTTTTGAACTAGGTTACAATATTCCAAATGAGAATACAGAAGAAACCCTCTCTTACTTCCAAAGTTGAACATTTTGGGCCAGAACCAGTAAAAATTTTGTTCATGTTTGTTGACCCACTGGAGTCTTCCCACTCAGAGAAACTTGTTTGTAGCTATGTCCTCAGCCAAACTACATTTCTGCTCTCTCTGACTACAAAGTCATCTTGCCCATTTTCAGAAATTGTTCTCTTGCAATTTCTCACAGGTCTGAAAAAATACATATTCAAAGCAACTCAGTCACATACCAGAGCAGCAATTTCTTTAGGTTAGACCATTCAGAAAGGGTAGTTGTTTCCCCTAGAAAAGGATAATATATAGTTCATGAGTCACCTATGTTGAGGGACATCTTGCAATTGTTTACAAAGGGGAAAGATTAAAATGCACATCATGTCAACATCACTGCCTACCCTTCTCTGTAGGCTCTATTTTCCTAAGGATCAGGGTATGTCAGCCTAGCTGACTTCACAACCCAAGCTGACATTAAAAAGTGGCATACTCTTGGTACCTCTTCTCATTTTCGATGTCAGAGGTAGGATGTGAAAGATCTGCTGTTTACAGCATCAGAGATATTTTGAGCTCTAAGCTGATTCCTCACTGGTGTGTTCTCCTCTAGGCCACAGTTTTGCTATTTGTCTGGCAAGCACATTTGACTGCTTAGTTTGAGCTGTATGGATAAGAAATCAAACCTGGAAGAGCTTCAACCTGCAATGAATGGCCCTAGGCTATTGGTGCACTGTTTGCATAGCGCTGATCATGGATTTCTGCCCTTATGTTTGGAGTTTTATGAGCTGTTAGCCCTATGTTTCCTACCTACCCATTTCCGCTCTGCACACAGCTGTGGCCTCTTCAAATCCAAATTCTTGGTGCTCTGCAGCTGTACTGATGCAATAAGGGTCTGGATTCCCATCCCAAAATTCTAAATGTAAGCAAAACACTAGCCAAAGATATTAATTGGTTAAGAGCTGAGGGCAGGAAAAGAGAGTTACTACCTATATCTTTTTGCACCTGCAGGTTGTACATCCAGGAACTATTTGTGGTGACCTCACATTGCCAGCAGTGGACGTGAGGAGAAAAGCGTGTGTGCTGTTCTTGGAGCTGATTGCTAAATTGCTTGTTTAGCTGCTGATTGTGTGGTCAACGGACACAATAGAGCAGAATTTAGTTCTAACCACCTGATCAGCTCACTGTCAGTCTTTCTCCACAAAGCATAACTGCAGGTGGGGATGAATTCAACAGCTGTGTTGCTCTTCAATGGCCCTGTTTTGTAGCTGACCTTGCTTTGGGTATACCTGTATCTCACGTTAGCGTCGTTCTCTTTTTTACATCCCAATTCTTTCCCCTTTTCCTCACTAATTCCTGCTTACTATATTTTGCATTAAGGTTCTACCTTGTCCTGACATGTACCAGGCAATCCAAATAGAAAGGTAGTCTTTGTTCCGTTTTTTATACTAATAAAATACAGCAGAATGTCAGAACACGGGTCAAAGAAGGCAATTTAAACCAGACAGGGTCAGTAAACACATATGAATTTGGAAGAGTAGGTGAAACAGAGCTGTCAGGCTCACATCTCAAAGCAATTGTTCTGAGCAAGATGAGTTTATTAGGATAGAC
Source organism: Eurypyga helias (assembly GCF_000690775.1). Classification (NCBI taxonomy): domain Eukaryota; kingdom Metazoa; phylum Chordata; class Aves; order Eurypygiformes; family Eurypygidae; genus Eurypyga; species Eurypyga helias. The sequence continues at coordinate 90,480 of NW_010272575.1, forward strand.
ATAATCTATGAGAAATCACCCACCAAAGGAAAACAGAAGGCTGGTAGTATTTATTTACTGGGCTTCTAAACCAATTTCTGGCTGCTGAAAGTTTGGGTTTGCATGCTTTTTTTCTCTTCACAGATTCATTTTGGGATATCTTGTCCAAACGCAACTTTCTCACAGATAACACATACTTCAGTTCATTACATTCCATTGCTGAAGAATAGGAAGTGAGATTCAGTACTCCTGGACTAAAATACGTAGAGCGTAGACTAATTTCTCCAAATTACTTTTATTGTTAGTTGAGAGGGATACATGTTTTTAATCCCAGATTTCTGTGGTCTGTTTTAAGGTGAGACATTCAGGGTAATGCACACCACATCTCAGAAGTGACCAGGTTTCTTCAGTGACTATAAAGGGATCTAAATTTAGATGAAGGCAGCTATATTACAGATATATGCTGTTTTAATATAAATTGAATTTTACCCTAGTTATTAAAAGACTATGATGGGTATGTGGAATCATAATGGCAATATTGGAATTCATTAAATAATAAGTACAGGAGTTCACACCTAGAAAATAAGGATGTCTTGAATGCTACTGATCTCATTTGCCTTTCACCTGGAGATTCACCTGATTCTACAAGGTTAGCTTTTCCAGAAAACTAGTCTGAGTTCCTGGCTGGTGGAGCTAGATCAGTTATGACAATAGAGCTTGATATACAATAAACCTGCTGAAATGTAGACATCTTATCATGAGAGAAGTCTCTCCCAAGACACCCCTCGTTGTCTCATCTAAGGGATTAATTCAGCTGGCAGTCCACAACCTCCTGAGATGCAGCAGACTATCCTGTCAGGGCTCCAGCTATAATTTGGAGGGGCGCAGGTCTTTCACATGAGCTTTGTAGCATTTTTAGCACTACAAGGGTGTCTCGGACTTGTTTATATGAAGTGGTGTCAAGTACCTCTGTACAGGTTGCTGCATCTAGACTTAGGTCTCCACTAACCTAGAAGATATCCTTTCCGCTGTTGGGATAAATAGTTCAGGTGTAGATACATTTTGCATACTCTCTTCTAGTTAGACACAACTATATTTTATGACTTCTTTCAAAAGGGTCTGTTCGTTGATTCATGAAGAAATATATGTATTTACTTTTCCCTGCCTTGAGCACAGAAAAGCACTAACGTAAGCACGTGTGCTTAGATATCATTGATACTAGTGTGAATAACTGGATACTTTCCAATATCAGAAACTTGTAAAAGACGTGTATCGGTTTCAGACAGGAAATTGTGTTTTTTCTGCAATTCATTACAGAACAGGGTGTTCCAAGTTCTGCTTCTTGGACTGTATGTACATTTTCTATCAGATCATGTCTCTCTAAAAGGAAAAAAAAACAACAGGATGCAGAAACTAGAAATTTATACCTCCCTTAACAGTATGTTTTCTCAGGACCATTTTCACGTTATTAAATAACCCCTCTTCCCTTTTTTGCCATCTAGCCCTCTGCTTCCTCCACATCAAACCGAAGAATGGCCCATCTTCAGTGAGGTGTGTGGAAAGCCCTTTCGGTCAAGATATGCTGTGAATGGGTATGTAACATGCCCTCTGTAGGTTATGTGAGTTATGTAGGTTAGATTCCTCTTTTAACAAGTAGTTTCCCATATCAAAGTGTTATAACCTCTATGCTATTACCAAAAAAAAAAAAAAAAGTGAGAAGCTGCTCCACAAACACACTTGCCTGTGGCCAAATGCAGTTAGTTCAGTAATTATGAGTCAAAGTGCAATTAATCAGCAACATCATTTCCAAATGACTCTTCATGCTGCGATACTGTGTATTTGAATAGAGGTTATCTTAATACTTCTTTTCACTGCTCCAAATGTTTCTCCTTTGCTTACAGCAACCAGTCCAATAAAATAGTCCATGTAGGACTCACTGACTTGCAAATCCAATTTTCCTGTTTTCTTCTACGTTTAAATATTCTTTTCAGCCTCAGCAAGTTCAGGATATTTTTTACTAACTGGACACTTCTACAAAAAGACCAATTTTCTTTCTGTACCATCTACAATACCTCTGGTATACTCATGTCAAACACGTGAGAAGGCTAAAATGCTTACATATGTGTGCTGGTTTTAGTCAGGAAGGAGTTCACTTTCTTCACAGTGGCTGGTATGAAAGTTTCTGGATTTACCCTGAGAAAAATACTGACAAGCTGTCTTGGTAGTTGGTGCTGGGGAGTGCTTGCATGAAATTAAGCGTCTTTTTCAGTTTCTGATACTCGCTGTGCTCCCAAGTTTCTCACTACAAGTACTGTGGGGGACACACTGTTCAGACAGACAAGACAAACAGACCAAAGGAGTATTTTGTTCCATAACACATCATGCTCTGTACATAAGTGGGGAGTGACCAGGGGGCCATGGCTTTTTACTCATTTGTTAACTCCTTTTCTGGTTCCTTAGCTCCTTTGTTAACTTCTTTACTATCTCTTTTACTTGCCTACTCATTAGTGGGTTGGTGGGTCAGTTGGCTTTCCCAGTCATGCTGTTGCTCACGGGGTTCACTCAGACTCTGCTACGAATGCTCTCAATCTCCATCTTTCGGGCTCTCTGGTTCTGACTCTCACTATTCAGGACCTAGCTATGTATCAGTCGGTGGGTGGTGAGCAATTGTATCATATGTTTTATTTTCTATTATTTTCATTACTTACTATTAGTAGTATTGTTAGTACCATTAGTATCACTATAATATTAATTTCTATGAAATTATTATATAGTTCTTATCTCAATTTTACAAGCTTCTTTATTTTTCCTCTGATTCTCTTCCTCCACTGGAGGGGGAGGGGGAAAGGTGTGTGGTATGCATGGTATTTTATTGCTAGCCAAGGTTAAACCATGACAATATACGTAGCAAACAAAAAATACATTCATGAAAACCTTCAGTTTGTATACCCTGTTTTACACAGAGATAGTTATTGCTGAAGTCATTAGCCATGTAAATTAAACCTGAGCCCTTAAAACCATTTTTATCCATGAGTAAGAAACAAATATCTCCAGATCATCATTAGAATTAAGTTATCTGTGATAGTTTGGAATCTGCAATTTCAAAAGTTAGACTTGAAGAGCAGTTTTGTGAATGGTAAGACTAGAAAAGAGTGAAATTTATTACACAAGGAACTCATGAATTCCCTTCGCTGAAAACTTTGCTGCAAAAGTACCATGTAGAAAACTATCTGTCAGGCACAGTCTATTTATAACAGATCCCATTCAGGGGTAGAAGGGAAGGAAAAGGCCTCTCATCTGGATGACAATTTTTTTCATTATTCCATTATACTGTGCTTATGCACAGTTATTATTGATTCATTTAGGTTTTTTAGGATTTTAGGGTCTCTTGGTCTGGCTCTTGGGGCTCTTGGTCTTTGGCTCTCCCTGCTCAGGGACTGGTTGGGTGTCGGTCAGCGGGTGGTAAGCAGCTGTATTATTTGTGCGTTTTATTCCATTATATTCATGACATATGATTATTAGTAATATTAGCAGTATTAGTAATATTAGTATTGTTAGCAATATTAATATTGTTAGCATTAGCAGTATCATTGTTTTATTTACGTTATTTTCATTAAACTGTCGTTATCTCAACCCATGAGCTTTTTGCCTTTTACTTTGATTCTCTTCCCCATCCCCCTGAGGGTGACTGAGCAGCTGTGTGGTGCTTAGCTGCTGGCTGGGGTTAAACCACAACAGGTGATTATAAGAAGTGGTAGATTAGACAAATAAGAATCAGATTTGATTGGGGGGGGGGAAATAGGGTTTTATTATTATTATTATAAGTTTCTGAATTTAGTTTTGAGGTCACCATTCTTTTTAAAAATCTTATTTCTAAGAATCAGACTAGAACTTTAGAACAAATATCAAACAAATTAAAGTTGTATGGAAAATTAAAGGATTTAATCTGGCTAGTCCTTTCAGGTAGTGTGAGTGACTAACATGATTATGCTGACAATTTTATGTGATATTTTATTAATTGTCAAGATTATACCCATTTACAAGAAGGGTC
>NW_010272576.1:0-8692 GCF_000690775.1 Eurypyga helias
TACTTGTGCTTGGGATTGCACCAACGCATGTGCAGGGCCTTACAGCAGATGTTTTACTTAATATTAGATAACCTAAAGAAATTTTCCCATTTTTAATATAATACGATTAGAAAAGATGGTTTAATGGTCTCAAAGGTCTAAAATATCAACATAATTATTTTTATTTTGAGGGATCTCTTTTAACCAGATGGACTTACAACTGTATTTGTTGTTTACTGTATAATACCTTGTGGTGGGTTGACCCTGGCTGGATGCCAGGTGCCCATCAAAGCTGCTCTATCACTTGCCCCCCTCAACTGGGCAGGGGAGAAAAAATATAATTAAAAGCTTGTGGGTCAAGATAATGACAGGGAGAGATCCTTCAGCAATTACCATCATGAGCAAAACAGATGGTAATGAGCATGAGCAAAACTTTTCCTTACAGTCGCACCCCCAGCAGCACAGTGGCATGGGGGAGGGTGGTAGTAGTCAGGTTATCACACATTTTTGCAGTTTCTTCCTCCTGTGGGGGATGACTCCTCACACTCTTCCCCTGCTCCAGCGTGGGGTCTTTCCCACGGCAGAGAGTTCTCCACAAACTCCTCCAACATGGGGCCTTTCCACGGGGTGCAGTCTTTCAGAAGCAGCCTGCTCCAGCATGGGTCCCCCACAGGGTCACAAGTCCTGCCAGCAAACCTGCTCTAGTCTAGGATCCTCTCTCCATGGGGCCATAGCTCCTACTAGAAGCCTGTTCCAGCACAGACTATCCCTAGGCTCACAACCTTCTTCCAGCATCCACTTGCTCCAGCATGGGGTCTTCCACAGGCTGCAGGTGGGTCTCTGCTCCAGCCTCTGCAGCACCTCCTCCCACTCCTTCTCCACTGACCTTGGTGTCTGCAGACTTGTTTTTCTCACATATCACTCTCTCTGATGCCATTTCTCTTCTCAGTTCCATCTCCATCCACCTTCTTAAACATGTTATGCCAGTGGCGCTACTACTGTTGCTGATGGGCTTAGCCTTGGGCAACAATGGGTCCATCTTGCAGCCAGTTGACATTGACCCTGTCAGACACAGGGGAGGTTTCCAGAAGCTTCTCACAGAAGCCACCCCTGTAGTCCCCCCTCTATCAAGACCTTGCCACGCAAACACAGTACATACGTGTAAGTGCACAAAGTTCTTTCATACAGACTAGCATATGACTAAAATAAAATTGAGTTAATGAAACCTTTGTTTAAAAAAGCTTTTAAAGATTACATCATCAGTAAACTTTCTTGTAAGAAAAAGAATCTGTTGCCATTTTGAAGTATAAAACATTTTTCCTTATCTGTCATCTAGCTATCTTTGTTAGCAGAACTTCAGAATTTCAGCACTATATTGTTCAAGGCAGGTCTTAATAGTCTCATTATAACACCAACTTCCATATATGTAGTGCTGTTTCAAAGCTTATGTATGCTTTGAAAATGGCTCAAATCTGTGGATGGTCTTCTGCTGGACTGATAATTCACTTGTTCACAGGAAGGTTAAAGGAGAATTTGAGAAAGCTCAAGGGAAGAGAATGCATTGCACAGTGAAAACAACTTTGTTTGGAAGCAGCAAGCCATCAGCTTGGCTCCACATCCTTTAAAGCTCTTAGGTAAGATGCATCCCTGACCCCTCTTCCAATTAAAACACACTCACACTGTGAGTTGTTCATGGTAGGGTCTTGACTCAGTCCTAAGAGCAAACTAACAAATACTGGGATGCAGAAAAATACTTATGTAACAAATGTTAAAATTTTCTGCAAGATTATTCTGCAAGACTGGATTAAAACCAAAAAAGTCTGACTGGACAGATTCAATCCCACTAAACCTATTTTCTATTTCTGACAAAGAATCCCTACTTTATTACAATCAAATTAGCCTTCAGATTCTGCTATTTCCTTTGTTTAGTGCTAAGGGTACAAGATCATTTCCGATCAACATGCATTACAACCACTGATAAAATCTGGAAGAGGTCTTAAAAGTGTCAAAGTTCTTATAGTGTTTAAAAATTCTATAAAAACACAGCATTATCTCAGGAGTGATCTTCATTTCATTAGTGAATACCACTAAAACCTTCTCTAAATAAAGTCTGGCTCATTGTCAGAAATCAGAATCACTGCTGGAGGCAGAAAGGTTTTGAAAAAAAGGCTACTCTTCACCTGAGTACTATCCCAGACTAAGTCTTCACAAAACTGTAGAGACACATTTGTCAGACACTGGAAGAATATGTTCCAACATGCTCCTTGTTGAGAATCTAAGAGAAACTACAACCCATTAAAAAGGCACTTTGTTGGAATTCAGTACACATGGATCAGAAGGAGACGACAAGATCTTTGAATTCAGTAATTAAAAGTTAGTCAAAACCAGCCTTGAATCTCATGAAGAACAGAGTCCTTTAAAACCAAACCTCTGCGATTCTTCTCTGAGGCATATGACTTTGAATGTTTAATATCCATGCACTGCAGAGAAAGTAATTTATGACTTAACCACAGCTGAAATAGATTGTAATCTTTATTAATATGTACTCTGCAGAACACATGAGCAACTCAAAAGACTAAATGACTTCTAGTTGTTGCTTGAACTGATGGTGTACATTGGCACCGATTGCTCTATACAACACAAAGGCTTGAACAGTTCACCATGGAGAAGCAAGAAGCTTTATGGACCCATGACATCAACTCCTAAAAACCTTTGTTTTCGTGATCTTTCCCTTCCTCCTTCCATTTAACTTCCATTGTTGAAAAATCCTAACCCTCAGTACAATGAAAACATCTAGTTACATAAAATGTTTTATGTGATTCTACAACGCCAAAAACCAACCACTTACTAACAAAGACAAGGAAACAGAGTATCCCTAGTGAGTAACTGTATGGTAACCTGAGCACTAAGATTTTTATACCTTTTACCTGAAGCAGTTTACAGATGTTGATCAGAAACAATCTTCACATTCTCATGCAAATATTGCCTACTTTTGAAAAAGAGAATGAAGAATGTTCATATAGGAGCCAAAGACAATTCCTTTGGGTATTTAGTACAAGATCTTTAAAAATTCAGGTTTTCCATCACCTAATTCTACTTACTAGCCCAGCCACACTGGCAGCCAAGTAAAACAGTATTTGTCAAAATGGAAATCAGCAGCGAGAAGCCAGAAGCTTCTCAGATACTCAGATCACCTGCAGTGATGCCATTTATGACAAAGTCTGAGCAATACTAAATAGTACTGCAGACCAGAGCCAGTTTTCATAGTAAGTCATCATTCCATTTTGCATTTCCAGCACTGCCCAGCCCACCATAATGTCAAGAAACTGAGGGCGCCAAAACACATTATGAAGTCTAGTATACATGCATCTGGAGTCCCACTAGCTTAATAAAGGTCTCAGACAACAGCTTGTGCCAACCCAGCCTCCTGTGTTTCTATTCCACAACTCTCACTCTACTATGCACATTTGCCCGTTGCCTTAAACACACCAGTTTGAGCACACACTCAGCCCATTCAATGAGCTGATTCAGTCCAAAACCAAGGTAAGATACACTTACATATTTGCCCAAACACTCTGAAATACAGAAAACCTCATCAAGTGATAAAAACCCACCCCTGCACACTTTTACTTCTCATTGATAAAACTTGCTGTACAAGTCAAGACAACCTAATCAAATTCAACACCATTTTCTTGCAAAAGTCTTGATTATTTTTAATAATCAGGAACACAGCAGTCCTAATAACTGGAGACAGCACAGCTGTGCAGAAAACGTGCTGGACCATTCACCCTCTGCAGAAGCAAGGGCAATGAATGAACACTTGTCAGCCGCGCAAGGGCAGGGAAAAACCAGCAACCTGGACAAAGCAAGTGAGCTCAGCAGAACCTTCCTTTTCTCCTGTTGTACCCATATAAACTGCACTCAAACTGCCTGAGAAATAGGCCTCAACATAAACACCACTTAGAATGAAGACTGGCATTAGAGTGACAAAAGCACGTACGCTTGTAGTAGAACAATGAATAGCTGCGAGCGATTGGGAAAGAAATGGCAACAGGTAATAGAAGGGAAAGTGAAAAATAGTAGTTTGAACAAAGGAGGAAGGAAAGGAAATTTACTCTCCTGGGAGAATGTGAAAATTAAGCACAGAAATGTAATCTAGTTTACTGTGTGGTTGTTTTTAATTCTTTCCCATTTATAATGAAATAGACCATAAAAAGCGGGGTTTTCCCGCTTCCCGCTTTCCTGCATTCATGCAATAAGCACAAAAAATCCTCCAATACAGTAATTCTAGCTTTTTCAGCAAATTGACATGCTAAACATATCACCTTTACCATACTAAACCAAAACAAAAACATGAAGAGCAGCCCTAAACTACTGATATTCTAACCCAGCCATCATAACAGCATTTTTTACCTTAATAGCTTTTCAGCAATGAAGTGCAATAACTTTACCCATCAGAAGCAGCAGACAGCACAGAGGTCTGAAAGCGTTTTTACCAAAATGCACAAGACATTCGTAACTACATTTCATCAGCAATGTTTCTCGTAGACCCTGTGTTCAGAACTCATCTTAAAATGTCTATACTGGGGATCAGTCACATTGTATAAAGATTCCACCTCACACTTTTGGCAGGTTTAATGAAACCGTTATAGTTACATGAGCCTGATGTTTCTGAAATTTCCATAAACTGCTATGTGTGCTCATGTAAAACAAGTACCACATTTTCAAGTCAGAGTGCAGAGGCCAGCATTCTCAAGTACCTGTCTAACTGACCACAGATATATTTTTCAGTGGTTTTTATTCAGCAGGTGGAGGGGGGATGGTGAGTGTCTTTTAATGAGTGAAACAACCATCCTTTTCCAACCCAATCCCATTGCAAATGATTGAAGAATGCACCAACTTTCCAGTTCAAAAAGGTTCACAACATTCCCAAGAAGTGTTTGAAAACTTTACATTGTAGAAAGAATTATACCTTTAAAGCCCTCACATTGCATTTATTTTCATTTCATTGTCACCAATACACCTAGTGTTCTGCATGTGTGTAGGAAGGGAGGAAGAAGTTAAATGTCTAGCAATACAAAAACATTATCTTCCAGAAAGAAATGACATCTCACAGAAAAGATATCTGCAATTATCAAACCTTTTATTGTTCTGTTAGGCTTTTTTTATTTTGGTTGCTTTGAGGGGTTTTTTTAATGTTTCACTAGCCATGTTGCAATAAGGAAAGATTTACAAAACTTAACTGTTAAATACATTTTTTTTTCACTGCATATTCTAATAATGTGTCAAAGTGCAAGAAAGCCTCATAGAACATATGGAATATCATTCAACCACTCTTCATCAAATTCAATGTGTCATTCTGCAAACTGACCAAAAATCATAGAATCATAGAATGGTTAGGGTTGGAAGGGGCCTTAAAGATCATCTAGTTCCAACCCCCCTGCCATGGGCAGGGACACCTTGCACTAGACCAGGTTGCTCAAAGCCACATCATAGTAACACCATTCCAATATCACTATCTTGTATGTCAGTCCTAACGCTGCAACATGACACCGGTATAAGGGACAACGACTCTTGACAGAAAAATCCAGTGGAAAACAATAGCATTAAAGGATTCAGCTCCTATAAAACTGAATTATTCTCTGTGACCCGATCACTCTGTGACCTAACCTTTGCTGTTCATTTAAAACAGAGAAAACCTGCTCAGCAACAAGCATGAGCTGAAAGGTCTAAATTATTAAGGCAACAAAATAATCCCACCATGAGACTAGTTTCACTTGTGTAAGGGCTTTGACAGTCTGATTTCTGCAGTTTTAGAAATTACTGGCTGCAACTTGCTGGAGAAGGATGTGGAGAGAAATTCCTTACACATCAGGTGCATATTTTAACTATAGAATATTAGCACAAACCACTGATGGAGACACCTTGAGCCTATACTGGCATAAATGTAGCAGAAGAGTCCAGGGAAACTCTTCAGGAATAAAGGCAGCTGCAAAGAGAGCTAGATCCATCAACCTATCTGTTCAGCCATAATTCTCAAGTGCTGTTCTTACAAAATACTTTGCTAAGATCTCCCAAAATGATAGTCTTTTATTTCCTTTCTTATGTTCAGTAAGATTTACATTTTAATAAGGAGTAGCCATGAAAATGTTATCTAAATTGCCAAATACCAACAGCTTAACCAATTCTCAGAGAAAGTAAGCAACTACCAGTCTCCCTTACTATAACTTACTGGGCACCTGCTGAGTAACACAAGCTTCACATATTCCAGCTAGCAAGAGAAATTAAGTACCTCTTGAACAGAAGTTTCCCTTTCCACCCTTGCTTATAGTCATTCTGTCACATGCTCAGGTCTATCTCTCTTGAGTCAAAAGTATAGAAAACACATCTTTGAGCAGCACAAAAGTTATATTGCTCTTACTTATCCAGTCACGATAATGGTACTCTACAGCCTCCAGTGTAGTTCAATTTTAGAGAACTAAAAGACAAACTTTGCATTTAGATCATTGCACAGAACACCTCAGAATCCCTTAAAACAAGGTACACCTGTTTTTTAAAACAGGTGTCAGCTTTTATAGGTAACTGAAGATTGTTGGTGAAAATAAAGAAGTTCAAAAAGAAAACCAATAGCTAAGCAGCTAGCTCTCTCCAACCTGAAGTACACAAAGACAGCACTAACAGCGAGATGAAACAAAGTAATACTTAATTAATAAATCAGAGGAAGAATGGATCAGCAGACCAACTTTTTTTTTTTTCCTTTTTTTTTTTTTTAAAGAGACATCTATGTGGAAAACTAGTATGAAAGCAGACAAATAACCACCAAATTTTTTTTATGCTGTGAGGACTCAGGCATTCACAACAGCATTTCACATGAACATAATGATTCTATGATATACAGAGCAGACCATAAAGCAGCAACTTACAAAGAAAGCAGTGGCAAATCATCTATGACCTAAAGCTTTTTGTATCAATCATTTATTCTATATGAAAAGGTACCCCTAATTAAGAATATCATTGAACTTACAGAATTATCAGAGTTGATAATTAGCATTCAAAGACATGACCACTACTAAAAAAACTCTTCAGTCACTCATTGATACAAACTACTCAAAAACCGCAGGAAAAAAATATTCTCTGAAAAGGTTCAGCCTTAACAGGGTCTGACAGCCCATGCAAGGAATAAATTAGTAAATAAACACTACCTTTGCTATGTATCATAATAATTGCATTCCAGATATACCTTAAGTCTCCCCCCAGGAAATTTTAAAAGCAAAATCACTTTCACAGACCACTACTAATTCCTACAACAAACTTCAAACAGTAGATGGATATGTGATGTACAGTAAAAAGGCAAGAAACAGTCTTTCAGTACCAGACATCAACTACTGCAGCCTGCTAACAGTATCTGTAGGCTTGAATTTGGTTCCTCTCCAATTCACCAAGAACTGCTTTTGGAGATTAAACTACGCCATAATGGACAATCAAAATAACTTACAAACACTAATAAAAATCTAACAGCTTTTTAAATAGATGACATCTTTACTGACATTCTCTCTCTCCATTCTTTTATAACACAATTTAATAAAATACCTCACATGAAACATGTATCATTAAAAGTTTCAATGACAAGGACAGAAAGGACAATCCTTTCTGGAAAGCAAATCCTGGGCATCTGAAAGACATTTTGCGCCAGGATGTACCATGTGTAGATGTCTTCACACATTACAAGCCCTTAAAAAAGTATTTTTTGTGGAAAAAAGTTTGTTCCTTTGTTTTTAAATCAAAGCTGGTAGGAGGATGAACTCTTTTTTTTTTTATTTTTTCCTATTTGCATGCTAAAATTGTCAATGTCTGCAGATGGCGATAATGGATGACTAACTTGAAAAAAGGTTACTTATCATGGGAAGCAATAAATGGCTAAGGAAACTGGGGAAGAAGCAAAAGCAGCTCATTTTTCCCTTGTCTTCACTCCTCCAGTGAACATATCTTAGAGTAACATCAGGCCTAACAATGGAGGCTACAAAAGAGGAATCTGGAATCTTTTCACTTATCCTTATACTCTGTGTTTCCACATTCTAAAGCCAGAACAAATCTCCATGATGCTTTCCAATCACTTCCAGCAATTCAATTCAATATCAACTTGTGCTTGTGATCAGAGAATAAATGCCCTGACAGAGCAGTAGCTTTGAAGTCTACCCCAAGTTCAAAGTCATTTGACCCATTTGGTGGGATGACAGAGGGAGGAATTGAAACATGGGAACAGAACATACATTCCGTTCCCTAAGTGAGGTAGCAAAAATACTTCATGTGTGGTTCCAAACCCATTTACATACTTGATCACAAAATGGCTTATATACAGTCATACACTTATTTGTGTCTCGTTGCATTCTTAATTTCAGTTAAAAAGAAAAAAGGCCAAGGTAAAATACTTCTTAGTCAAGAAAAAATCTAAAGCAAAACAAGGCATTATCCTCCCTGTATATGTCACACTTTGTCCAAACTGAAGCCATTTTTAATCATAAAATCATAATCACACAACACATGAGCTATTACCATCTGGGCATGATAACCTTACATAATTTCACAGAGTCACAGAGTGGTAGGGGTTGGAAGGGACCTCTAGAGATCATCTTGTCCAACCCTCCTGCCAGAGCATGATCACCCAGAGTAGATCACACAAGAACAAAGCCAGGCAGCTTTTGAAAGCCTCCAG
>NW_010272577.1:0-7500 GCF_000690775.1 Eurypyga helias
GAGCCGGCAGCCGGGTGCCCGGGACTGCCCGTTCCCGGGAGGGGCCGGAGGTTCCTCGGCACCCCGGGCCTTTGCTTTAACGTGGGAAGCGGGTGCGAGGGCGGGAGTTAAAACCGTCAGTGAAACCCCAGCCGCGTAGAGGAAACCCTCCCAGATCACTGGGGTCTGCTAACCCTTCCTTGCTCTTGTGTTGCACAAATCTAAACTCAGTTTTAAAGGAGAATTAGTTAGTATTTCATTGATAAAATCATCAAAATCCGTTTAATTTACCTTTTTCTGAGACCAAAAGGTGACTTGAAATTCTTAAATATTCACATTGACAAGCCAGCTGGCTCTAGTGTACAACTTACATGTTAACAAAAATGCATATCATGTACCAGATGAACCATCACATTCAAACAGGAAGAAGTTCTAGAGACATGAAGTCCAAGAGGTATTCAGACTACAGCGTTAATACTTCACTAAGGATCCATAATCATATGAAGGGTAAAAGTCCTCAAGTATTTGTCACCCCAGCTTTTCAGTGTTAAATCCTCTATGATGCTCAATTTACGACTCGAGCTACTAGGGGGAAGAGCAAAGTGATCACTTCTTGTTTAAAAAGCTAAGCAACACCCCCCACACTGATATAAAAGAAAATCCCATAACACAAAGTACCTGAATTTTGGAATTGTAAAAAAACATTATATATACTCACAAACATAAAATTGGTTATTCGTATTGGGTTTTTTGAAGGCAGCCAAACTGATTTATCTTTCATAAATAACAACGTGAGGAGATAAAACTCTACGAGGTGAAAATATTGGGCTGAGTTCTGTTTCCCCAAACTCCCACTGAGGTTAATGATCACTGCAGGTGCATAAGGGAAGCCAAATATTGTGCAAGGCCAAAGCAAATTTTTTTTTTTTTTTTTTTTTTACAATCAAGTTATGAACCCCATATACTATATGGAGGCTTGCAAGTGGACATCTTAACACGGATATAGCAGCGTAAGCATGCCACAAACATACAATCTCATAGAATAAAATTAATATCAAATATAAAGCATTTCAACCAAATCAAGCCTTAAATGTGATAAATTATTTCCTTCAAAGGAAACTTAACTAGGCTCAATAAGGTCTTTGCTAGCAGCATTTTTTTTTAATAAAGAAATTAAAAATGCCAAAATATCTACAATTTTATGAGGAGGAGTAGTTGAATAGTTAAGGAGAAATTTCCCACTATTAGGGGGTATGAAAAATATACTAGCAATTAATATGCAATACATATATGTATAGCCATACTTACAAGTATAAACACACACATACAACCTGGACAGTTCGTGTTAACCAAGGGAAAGGCTAAATAATACAAAGTGATTACTAAATACAGGTACACTTTAAAAACACAGAGACAGCAAATTTTATCTGTTGCAAAAATGTATTTGATTACTCGAGTAAAATTACAGTATCTCTCCTGTTAGTAAGTATTAAATGTTAAAGAAACTGGACCTCTTTTCCTTTTCAACTTTCTGAGAAAGTGCATGTAACAGTCCAAGGTTCCCCCGCCCCCCCCCCCAGTACCTAATACAAAATAAACAAACACTATATTGTTCCCTTGGTCAAGGAGTAGGGCTTGGTCTTGTAAGGAACATATGTACATTTTAATGAAAGTGATGTCTTATTGTATATACAGGAGCATCTACAGTTGTCCACGGAAGTTGTTCAAGATGCCATACTTAGCAGCATTGTGAAAGTCCAGCACATTTTCTAGAATGAATATACCTACAAGGCAAAATGTTACGTCTCAGTTTCAACTACCAAAACAACACTTCAGTATCTTCTCTAATAATCCGCGTGCTTATTACTGTACAGAAATGTATTAACATTTAAGACGACTCAAGTAAAAAGCACAATACAAATAACAGTTCAAAACGGAAAATGTTAAACCTACAAAAATTAAAGCAGTTTTAATTTTATAATAAAAATCAAAAACTGAGCTGTGTAAAGGACCCACACTGTTCAGTCTATATTCTTTCAGTCCTTTTCTTAATTCTGTTTGGAAAAATTAAACAATGTGTTTGCTGATAAAATTTCCAGCAGGATCAAAGTGTACATTTATATACAGATTTTTTTATTAGAGATCTAATGCATCACTGAGGCATCGCATCAATACCATAGTTCATGTTAAACTGGATATAGAAAATAAGTTAATGCCAGAATAAGATCACCTAGCAGAACAGACTTGCAACTGCCATAAATGTTACAGCAAGTTTACAGCACTCTAGTCGATTAGTATTTAGTTCAAAATACAGGAGACCAAAGTTAATGCTTGCATTTGTTTGCAAAGCGAGGTTATATCACTAATAAATAAGCTCTCTTAGAACTCTAGAAGTAGAACATGGTACAAAAGAAAGTCTTTGTAATGTTGTAGCCTGCAGCTTCAAAAAAGCAACCCTAGGTTGCACTACTTGCAGGAATGTTATTTATGGAGTTTTTTCCTAATTTGTTACAATTTCTTTGTTGTCTTCCACAAAACGTGTAAAACGGAAGTTTGTCCCATTTTCATTGCTTGCCATTTTCTCCAGACCAGCTAGAGGTGCGTTGGGTTCTGAATTCTGGAGCTTCTCCAGGCTTCCCGTCAAGCCACTGATGGGAGAGCTGCCACCGTTGCCCAGGCCCCCTGGCGCCGGAGGGATGCCACCATTCTGGATGACGGAGATCTCGTTGGTCTTCATGGCCAAGCCATTGGAGAGTGCTGCTGCGTACTGGTTCCAGAAGCTGGAGGGGTCTCCATTCCCCGACCGTGCGGCCAAATCCTTCTGAAACATTTCTGGGAACTTTACAGGATTGCCTCCTAGAAATGTCATGGGGCCATCTACAGAAAGTCGTCTGCCTCGTCTTGCAGGAGTACTGTTCCACATGTGAGTGCCCATGTGAACCTGAAAAGAAAGAAAGGAAGAAACAACAACAAAAAAAATGGGGGTTGACAGGGATTTCAAACTTATTTTGACCACAGAGAAGGCAGCAGTCCATGAACATGTCCAGTTTTGTTACACAATGAACGGCACTAGAGGTAGCGGATGCAGGGCTCCATTTCCATCTGGAATAATAAATAAACAACTTCTGGATTAGCCCATCACTATTACCCAGAATACCCTGTTTTCCTAAAAAACATTGTCTGTTACTCTTTTTTTTTTTTTTATTATTATATGTATTTAGTTTATAATGACTTCATGTTATTCCATCAATTGCAGATAGCTACTTTCAGGACTAGAATTGCTATGTCCACTTTCATTGCAATGGCAAGTATTGTATTTGACACCCTTTACCCTATAAACGTTCTTTTCAGACAGGCAGAAAGTATCCTTTACTGATTGCTCATTGGAGAGCCTCGTGTATAGACAGAATGGCCTGAAAGTAATTATTCATCTCACATTACTGGCAGCAACCTCTAGAGAAATACTCTGTCAACAGGAAAATGTACACAGTAAAGTGCTCAACTGGTGTTCTAAAACTTAAGTATATTTGCTTTTTCAAACACATATCAGTAGGAAATGTTAGTTATATAATCAATTAAAGTAATGCCCATTAGTTCCAGAACTATGTTAATAGTTTTTTTAAACACTCATCATCTTACATGTTAGTTATGAAAAACAGCACATTCAAGAGCCTTTCACTTCTTAAAGAGGTGTGTGAGATACAAAACTCATTTCTCTGTTAATTAATACTCCTTACTATCATTTGGCTGTTCTTTTTCACACTCTACATAGACAGTCTTTGCCTGTAGATGAATTTTAATTAAGCATCAAAACCAGCTCCTGCTTTGGACTGGCTGCCAACACGAGCACTCCACAAGAGGCCATCTAGGCCTACCAGAGCTGACTAAACACACCATTTGTCACACCACAGATGCTCAAAGGTACCACTGCTTGCAACATTAACAGGTGTAAAAAATTAACACACACACACACACACACACATCCTCAGCAAGGAGAAAATAAAACCTACAAGCAGCAAGAGGAAAAAATACCTTCAGATTGCCTTTTGTTGTGAACGCTCTTAACATATAGTGCAGGCAAAAGGTTTCTCACCAGTGTGTGTCCTTTCATGGATCTGCAGAGCACTGGAGGAAGAAAATGTTTTCCCACATGTGTTGCAGTAGTGCTGTTTGGGGGTTCTTCTGGGGAGAGTGGGGAGCAGGACGGGGGACGTGGCAGAGGAGGACAGCGGCCCCGAAGCAACAAGACCAGAGGGTGCTTCTTTGCTATCCTGAGGAGAGCTGTGCACAAAGCCATTAACCTCAGTCTTTATGAGTGATGACAGTGAATTAGCAGGCATAACCGAAGAGTTCTGATTAGGGCCGATACTGGAATTGGGCTCAAAAAGTTGTGATGGTAGATCTCGCATTTGATGTGTCAACATATGCTGCTTCAAATTACCCTTTGTGGAAAAGCCACGATTGCAAACTGTGCAAATAAATGGTCTCTCTTTGGTATGACTTCTGTAATGAATGTCCAAGGCACTCTGACAAGCAAATGTTTTGCCACAAATGTCACATGCGGTGTTTTTAAATTTACCTCTATCTCTGAAAGGAAAGAGCATACTCAGAGACTCTTCTTTAATAATTTTATCAGTGTTACTAGATGTCAAGTCCAAAGCACCACTGTTAGCAGGGGTTGGAGACAAACCATTGGCAAACTCACTTGGTAAAGCTCTTCCTGGTTTCTCTTCGATACTTGGTGACTTGTGGTAATCATTAGTGCTGTTGGATGGGGACAAGGCCTGCATGGAAGAGGTAGACTCTGAGACAGCAGGGCTTCCAGCACTTTGGCTTTCCATATCACCCCCGACAGATGACGAGTCGTTAGTCAAAACGTCCCCTTCCACTGACCCATTTTCAACTGACTTTAAGCTTGCCTGAAGTTGTTCAGCAAGTCCTGCATTAATCATCTTCATCTGATTTTCCAAAGCAGCAATACTTGACATTTCCAGGGGCAGAGGGGAAGAAGACAAGCTGTCTTGTGATGCATCTGCAGATTTAGGTGTATCTGGCACACTGCTGTCAGGACAGTCTTCCATGTTCTCGTCTGAGAAGTTGTCGATATCATCAAAATTCTTATCATCAAAAGATCCCGTATCTGATTCCATTGATTCAGGATAGTTTTCTGTCACTGGGGTGTTGGGGATCTGCCCTCCCATGTGCATTCGAATATGCTGCTGTAGCACAACGGCATTGGTGAATTTTTTCTGGCAGATTGGGCATGAATGTTGTACTCTCAGCGGGGGCATGGCACGGTGGACGCTGTAATGAGTCTTTAAGTTGCCTTTAGTAGTGAAAGCGCGACCACAGATTTTACATTTAAACGGCCTCTCGCCAGTATGAGTGCGGTAATGCATCTTCAGCGCACTCTGGCAACTGAGAACTCGGTGGCAAATGATACACTCATTAGGATCGGTGGCCTTTTTGTCAATGTTTTCTACCAGTTGCTGCAATTTTGACGTTTCAGATGCTGGCGTTGAATCCAACAGTCCTCCAAACGGAAACTTTGCCTTAAATTGCTCTGACATTAGAGGCATCAGTGGATTTGTAAAAGTGGCAACACTGCTGGAGCCCGAGTCTGCTGCCGGTGAGCTCACGGAACTGCTCGTGTTAGTGATGGTGCTTGTGTTTTGAGAGTTCTCTTCCATTTTGCCATTTGAGGTAGGCAAAGCACCAGCCTCTACCTCATCAGAAAGTCCGTTGGAAATTTTTGATGTGGGATCAGCTGTTCCCGAGTCACTCTTGACAGAGCAGGGAGGGCTAGCAGAAGGATGGCTAATGGGAATCGGCTGAGGCTCCTCAGTTTTGATGAACGGGGTCAAGCTTGGAATCGTTGGTGGGAGTGGCAGGCCAACAGAGGTGGTCAGGGTGGAGAGGACTGGCTTGCTGTCCAGCCAGCTCGTGACAGGTTTCTCTGGGGGTATAGACATCCCATAAGGAATACCTGTGCTTGTAGGAATATTGTCCAAGTGCTCTGGCACCGGGTACGGATTCATTTGAATATGAGGGTATTTTTCTTTATGACGCTGAAAGTGGACCTTTAAGTTTCCCTTCGTGGAGAACCTGTTTCCACATATGTTGCATTTAAATGGCCTCTCGCCAGTGTGAGAACGTAAATGAATCTGCAAGGCACTGTCACTCCCAAACACTTTAGCACAGAACCTGCATTTATGCTTAAAGAATGCCTCATCTGAATTACTTTTTGCTTCAAAAGCAGTTACATTTGGTGGCTTGCTTTTTCTTTGCTGTGCCAAGGCAGTCAAGGAGTTTAAATCCTCTGCAGGTGTTCCAATATTGGACAAGGGACTGGAGAAAACAGAGTTACTAGGGGTGGGCTGAGGTAGAAGTGGATTAGCTGCAGGACTTAATAAACTGCTTATTGCGAAAGCTGGTGAAGATGATGCTGATACTGGTGGGTTGCTGAGCTGTGAGCCACCAATACTTGAAGCCACTTTTTCTGAGGACGGTGTTGTAACTGCTGCTGCCAGTATGTTAATATTTGGAGAAGAGCCACTACTGGATGGAATTAGAGTGTTGCCAGGGTTGCTCTGAGGTAGCTGTATAGGGGGTAGCTGTTTCACACCACTGATGCTGGCAGATTGACTAGCAAGGCTTTGTGCTAATCCAGCTGCTGCAGCCAGCTGCTGGGATAAATGGGAACTTAATGTGGACAAGGGGTTGGCAGATGTTCGTAAAGTACCTTGAGAGGGGCTAGAAGATGTTGGCATGTCTGTATTTTGGGAAGCCAACAATAATATTTGGTGACGAATTTGTTCAATCAGTTGCAGTTGATGGATCTGCTGCTGCTGTAACGCCAACAGTTGCTCCATCAGGGCAGGTACAGCAAGCTTACTGTTTGATGCACCGTTACATCTCGCTTCCTGCGAGAACTGTGCTACTGCCACTTTCGTACTCTGAAGGTTTTCGATTATTACATTACTATTTATCACTGAAAAGTTGCCTAAAGTTGTCAGATCCCCTATGTGAGGTAGAGAGGTTGTTACAGCTGAGGTACCCATTGCGGAGCTGTTACTGCTTGTAATACTGTTGTTGACACTCTTGGAACTGCTACTGCTATTGTTAATGCTGGAAGCCTCCACATCCATGGATTCTTCCCTGTCAAGTTTGTTATGCTCTGAAAGGTCACTGCAGTCTACTTGATCTGTGTTATTAACTGTGTCATTCATCTGTTCATCAGGATTATCAGAAGGGGAACTAGGAGGGAAGGTTTCAGAAGGAGAAGCTGGATTTTCATTCACAATTAAAACTAATTGATTTTTAGTACAATTCTTCTTGTGTTGCAGGAGATCTGATAATTCAAAGAATTCAGCACAGCACCTGCCACAGACATGGGCGTCCTTGTTCTTAGTGGTTCGATTTGCTTGACCCTTTTCTGTGTCTCCTAAAACATCAAAAGATGATGGATTAGGAACAAAACAGTAATACAAAAGAAAAAAAAAAATTCTGCAGGACACTTTA
>NW_010272577.1:12550-14578 GCF_000690775.1 Eurypyga helias
AAATCCATTATTGACAAGAAAAGGCACCGGTTCTGACAAGCCTTTATATGGAAGGGCAGCAAATACTTTCTCTTCCTTGATGTCTAGCTGGCTTATTTCTCCGCTATAACTTCTGCCTTGGAAAATTACACTCCAAGAATATTCTTTTACAATTGGGAATGCAGCTCCAGCCAACTCAAAAAAAAAAAAAAGAAAGGAAAAAAGAAAAAAAAAAGAAACAAACAAAAAAAACCCCAACTAAAATGTCATGAAAGTGGCTGGAGTTATTAACAAAAGGAAATAATCCCACAATCTCCTGCCCACTTCCTACCAGTAATTAGTTACTTGTTGAATATAATTTACGCTACAAGTAATTTCTGCTATTAATCTGAGAGCTGTTCTGGTTAATCCCATATGAACTTTACCAAATGTGCACATGCACAGGATTTTACAAGGGTAAACTTACTTATCCATTGATTGTACCAAAAATACATTTTAAGTGGAAAGTCGTCCTGGTAAGAGCGAACTGCAAGAGCTTTGAACTTCAAAAAAACAAAAGAGCAGTTAAAAAAGCCCCACACATGCTGTTGCACTCTGAGGAACTTTTTTCCTATTGATCTTTAGATATGAAACCATAGCAGAAAGTTTTAACAAAGCAGAATTCAGGTCAGGTACAAGAAATTTTCACGGGGCCACCCTATCCATTCGCTCAAAATACTGCCCAGCAGCACCTTACTGCAAGTGCCTTAAGGACCAGCGATGCTACGTTAACCTGAACCCTGCACAAACTGTAGACGAACTAGCAAACCTGAATTCACCGGATGAAAGGAGAAAAAAGGAGCCTTTGGAATTTCGAAGTTTTGCTTTGCAATTTCGAGGCATATAATGAAACTCGTCCTTGCCGCTGCTCACCCACCCTGTCTTGCTCAAGTGTGAAGCTGCTGCCAGGGCTCGGGACCCCGGAAAGGCGGAGGGTAGCTCTATGCTAATATTATTACAGCGTTCCGAATCCCGAAACACCATTTCTAAACACACCCTCTAGGCAACTTGCTCCAAACTTTATCGTCTCACCATGTAAACCAGCCATAACCTACAACCATTACCAGAGAAGGGAGGGGGGAGGCTCCTACAGATTTCATAGTAAAACACACTGCTTTTCCTAGGAAATCGGTCGGGATTTTTAAAAATGAATAAACTTTGTAATTTACTTATTTAAGTTATAACAGCCACGCGAACTATAGCTTCACTTCCACGCGATCATTCCAGGCAAAATGCAACTTACTTCAAGAACATCCTTTAGCAACAGGCAGGAAAGCTGCTCAGTTAACATTCCTTTCTCACACTCCCACTGTCTTTCATTTCAAAATGATGTGCAAAATCAGATCAAAAGACTAAAAACAGAAGAAAACGGCTACTTTTTAAAAAGATACTCGGAGGTGTTTTGATCCGTTCCATCTACTAAAAACAAAACAAACAAAAAAAAAAGCGAAGGTCAAAAACTGCAATCATACGGAGTGAAGACGTGGAAAATCCCTCTTCTTTCCCAGCAAGACAATTTCCATCTCAGCTTTCCCTTTCTCTGCTCACTTTAAGAAGTTCCAAATTCTTTCATAGGAGGCCGATGAAAGACAAATAAAACCCTAACTTTTTCCCCTACTCCTGCTCCAAACTTCAAGAGGAAGTAAAAATAATATCAGGAAAAAAAAAAAAACCACCGCGATTTCTGAGATGAGAAAGAGAATTTATGCTGAGCAAACGGCAAAACTCGAGTGGTCTCAAAGAGCACAAAACTCAGCTAAAAACCAGAAGTCGCTTCTCAGGAACCAAATGACTTTTAAGAAATGTTTCGGCAGAGCTACGCGAAGGGAGCGCTTATACATTTGCTGGTTTACGAAGCTGGCGTCCCAGGGATTTTGGAAGCCGGGTAGATGCTCAGAGAGGCAGGACAACATCCCGCAAACTTTCCGACTTGATTTATCGTGCGGCGCCCGGGACCCGCTCCCCGCGTTTGGCCCCCGCGCAGCCCAGGGACGCGGGCACCGCACCCCG
>NW_010272578.1:0-6684 GCF_000690775.1 Eurypyga helias
ACACAGCAGACAAAGATTTTCAGAAAGGGAAGAAGATCATCCAAATCCTCCTGAAAGCCGGTTTTGCCATCAAGCAAAGTAAGGTAAAGGGACCTGCACAAGAGATCCAGTTCTTGGGAGTAAAATGGCAAGTTGGACGTTGCCAGATCGCAATGGATGTGATCAACAAAATCACAGCGATGTCCCCACCAACGAGCAAAAAGGAAACACAAGCTTTCCTAGGCGTCGTGGGTTTCTGGCGGATGCATATTCCAAATTACAGCCAAATTGTAAGCCCTCTCTATGCAGTGATTCCTAAGAAAAATTATTTCAGATGGGGCCCTGAGCAGCGACAAGCCTTTGAACAGATCAAGCAGGAGATCGTGCATGCAGTAGCCCTTGGACCAGTCCGGACAGGGCCAGAGGTAAAGAATGTGCTCTACACCACAGCCGGGGAGAACAGCCCTACCTGGAGTCTCTGGCAAAAAATCCAGGAGAGACCCGAGGTCAACCCCTAGGATTTTGGAGCCAGGGATACAGAGGCTCTGAGGCCCGCTGCACTCCAACCGAAAAGGAAATACTGGCAGCTTATGAGGGAATTCGATCTGCCTCAGAAGTGGTTGGAACTGAAGCACAGCTCCTCCTGGCACCTCGACTACCCGTGCTGGGCTGGATGTTCAAAGGCAGAGTCTCTTCTACTCATCATGCCACTGACGCTACATGGAGTAAGTGGGTTGCCCTGATCACACAACCAGCTCAAATAGGAAACCCCAGTCACCCACCCCACTACCAATACTCTTCTCCATGCAAATCCAAAACATAGCCTCATACTAGCCACTGTGAAGAAAACCAACTCGGTCCCAACCAAAAACCAGCACAGCATTGTTTTCCCTCTCTTCTCCTTGGGGGTGCTGCATAATACCAAGGTGTGTTTGGTAGATACTAGCCAGGGCCCAGCACAAAGCAGTAAGTTGTGTCTCTTTGCAATAACCAAGGCATTTCACTTTCAGTCATTCTATCACCCTATCAGGATCCTGTAGATGTTTGGGAATGACGTTCCAGACCACTGGTGGTGAAATGTTCTCTCCGTACTTGTCCGTACTCTCTCACATGCCACTCCACCTATGACCATCCAGCCTCGGGGAAGATCTCATAATTAATTTTTTAAATAGTTGTTTAATCCTGTACAAGACCTGAAACACATTCAGGAGACATAGTAATAGGAGTATGTTGCCTTGAACATCCCAAGGGTATGTTCTGAAGAACTGGTATAAGTAGCCTCAAGGAGAAAGGTAAGGTGAAAGAGTTGAGGAAAAGATCCCCCTCTGTCTTCCCCATAGATTGGTTTTCTGAGGAGAAAAGGTGAGGAGTGTGATTATTAAAAATTTCTGAGAGATGTTGCCCAAGGTACGGAGTTAACAGCAATATCAAATACAAATACCAGGTTAGTGTCTTGACCAGTAATATTATCATATCATAAGCCGATGTTACACAGTACAGAAAAATTATAATCCTGATCCATGTCCCAGAAGTGATAAACAGCACCACAGGGAATACATACAGCAAGTAAGGATTTACATAACACAACCATGCGAACAGATAGAACGTTGTGATCAGCAGCTATTAAACTAATATAATGAATGCTTATAACACATTTATTTTATGCTCTGGTCAGATCTGTCATTATCTCAACCCTTTCATGCCTCGCGTTGGGTGCCAAAAAAGACTGTCATGATTTAGCCCCCAGTCAGCAACCAAGTACCACACAGCCACTCGCTCACCTCCCACCACTAGGATGGGGGAGAAAATCTGAAGTAAAAGATAAGAGAACTTGTGGGTTGACATAGGAACAATTTAATAATCATGAAATATAATCATGATATTAATAATACTAATGCTACTAGTAATATGTAATGAAAATGCTACTACTGCTACTAGTGATAATAATATGTAATTTAAAAAAAAAGGTAAAAGGGAAGGAAAACAAAATGATACAACTTCTCACCACTGGCTAACTGGCACCCAGCCAGTTCCCGAGCAGCGATTGCCCCTCCCAGTCAACTCCCCCAGCTTATACACCAAGCATGATGTTTGATGGCATGTAGTGAAGAAGTCATTGACTTGATAGAAACATTCATTAGCAACAACTAAAAAGAATAGTTTGTTGTCAATAAACCAAAACATAGCCTCATACTAGCTACTGTGAGGAAAATTAACTCTGTCCCAACTAAAACCAGCACACCATCATATGGACTTGGAGCTGAGGCACAGAAAGACACTATTTTTTTCCCAAGGTCATCTAGGATATATTTAGTTGATTTGGGAAATATTTCAGCTGAAATTTCTTCAATATTCTTACATTGTATTAGGATCACCATTCCTTTAAACTATCCTCTAAGTTATCTCTTGATCAGTGGAGCAACCCAATGAACTTTTCTACATTTTTTTACATGTGTATTTATACTTTCATGTAGTCTTGCATCAGACATCAAGGGAAAAATTCAGGTGTCTGAATGTTGGTGTCTTCTGAAATGTAAGGTGCCCAAGGGTATCCAAGACATTCTTGCAGGGCTAGTGGGTTACAGATAAACTGGAGACTTGTGTCTCCTGGAGTTGCTTCTGCAGGATACCCTAGGGCATATGATATGGCAATAAACAACTATTTTTAGTTACTGGAATCCTTAATGTCTTTCTTTTATATATGATTAGTATTACAACTTTTTTTTTTTCTTTTACTGCCTGCTCATCACAATGGAGTCTGTATTTAAAAAAAAAAAAAAAAAAAAAAAAACAAAACAAAAAACCCCACAAAAACAAAAACCCCAAACCAAAAACCACAAAGCAAACTGTTTAGGTTTTCAGCTCTAGTTAAATCTCAGTCGTTCTATTAAAATTTCTACTTTCAGTGGGAAATTAAGAACTGCAAATGCTTCTGGACTGCAGCCTGTCTGAATCCAGCACAGAATAAGCTGACTTTCATTTTGAAAGATGTTTCTTTCCTTCTCTTTTTTGTTATATTTTGTTTAGCTGATTGACTCAAAGAACATCACTGACTCTGAAACAACATGGGATGCATTTATTATTTTTGTACTGTCAGAACTACACGTTGAGGATTATCTGGAACATATCCAGAGGAAAATGGGAGAATTGTATGGGAAAGGGATACATATGTTGTCAGTATATAGTTAGTTTTCTTTTGCCTTACTTTTTTCCTTCATGTTGCTGCTTCCCCTACCTTTATTTTTAGTTTCACTTTTTTCTTATTCCCTGTATTTTTTCTTTCACTGTTCTGAAAGTAATGCATAATCTCAAAAATTGGTTGATTTAAACTATTTTGCACAGCCTATGTGTTGTGGTGGTTTAACCTGTTGATGACCAAGCACCACACAGCCTCTTGCTCACCATTCCCCCACAGCAGGAGAGGGGAGAGAATTGGAAGGGCAAAAGTAAGAAAGCTCGTGGGTTGAGACAAGAACAGTTTAATGATTGAAATAAAATAATAATTATGATGAAAAAATTAATAATTTTAATGAAAACAACAAAAAAAAGAGAGAGACAAACAAAACCCAGGAAAAACATGTGATGCAACTGCTCACCACTGGCCAACCGATGCCCAGCCTATCCCTGAGCAGCAATTGCTTCCCCCCAGCCAACTCCCCCTAGTTTATATACTGAGTATGACATAAGTCATATGGTATGGAATGTCCCTTTGGCCAGTTTGGGTTAGCTGTCCTGGCTATGCTCCCTCCCAGCTTCTTGTTCATATCCTTGCTGGCAGAGAATAGGAAGCTGAAAATTCCTTGACTTAGTATAAGCATTGCTTAGCAACAACCAAAACATCAGTGTGTCATCACATTATTCTCATGCTAAATCAAAGCCACAGCACTATACCAGCTACAAGGAGGAAAATTTACTCTCTCTCAGCCAAAACAAGGACAATATGTAATAAGGCCATTCAGTATACAAGTCTGGCAGCAGTTCAATTTCTGGTTTAGCACTGGAGGTTATCTTTAATAAAATACAACATAGAAATGTGATACATTTGGGGAAATGTTACCTTCTACCTGCACTGAAGGTGGGCAAAGTAAAATTACGGTAAATGAGAGCAAGTTGTCATGAGGCATGAGTTGGGATGCAGAAGTGGGATTTGATTCTGTGCAAGTTGCATCTCTTGGGTATTAGTGGTTTGGAGCTATTAAAAAAATAGTTCTGAGGTGTTGGTAGGAAGATGAGTGTCTAATTAAAAATGAGGTTGGCACGAAAGTTATTTTGCATTTTTAAGAACAAGCTATAATAAAAAGGTATTAATGAAATAATCTATGCTGAGGAGGAACCATAGATATAATCTAGTACCCACATAATAATGTCTTCTGAGAACATGCACTTTAATTTTGAAAGTTCGTAAGAAACAATATTTCTCATGCCGTGTTTTAAAATGATAAAAAATTATATGAAGTATAAAGGAATTAAAGGTATTAGTGTGTAATACCCTGAGGAGAAAAATTATAAAGTGTTTCCTTTATTATTGCTATAACAAAACATAAAAAATATTATCTTTCTTCTTTCATGTTCTGTATTTTGAAATTCTGTAAGATGCTCAAGTAATTTAATAGAAATCAAGCATGCAAATCAATTTATGTCAGTCTCACAAACACAGAGTTAGCACCAAAGTCTTTAGTTGTTGTCAGCAACAATCATTCTGTGGATTGACTTTGCAGGATGGCAGATTGACATTTTAAGATTTTATTTCAGTGACATATATTTATAATTGAGAAATTATATAATTGTGTGGTGGGTTTCAGAGACACTGTTTCAATTTTTCATCAGCAAAGTATACAGATTGTCATAACAAATAGCTGGGAGCAGGTAAATGTCTTTCTCCAAACAGGTTGCCCAGAGATGTGGATGCCCCATCCCTGGAAGTGTTCAAGGCCAGGCTGGATGAGGCTTTGAGCAACCTGGTCTAGTGCAAGGTGTCCCTGCCCACGGCAGGGGGGTTGGAACTAGACGATCTTTAAGGTCCCTTCCAACCCAAACCATTCTATGTTTCTATGAATCGTTTGAGAAAAAACGGCTTTTGACTGCTTTAACTAAAAAGCTTTTGCTGCAAAGAATTGACCTTTATATATTTTTTTTACCACTGTCCTTTTTTTCTTCTCTGTGATTACTACAGAATTTTATTTTATTTTATTGCAATGCAGTTAAAAAATTGATTATATAGTGATTGAATGCATATTTCTGTTGGTGTGTAATGTCATGCAATGGTAACCATTGTACTGTTTCTTCTGTATGTTAACTGATGAAAAGATTTATGTCTGATTGTATGAAGTCATATCAAATTTTTGCACTGCATGACTTAAGAAATTTTGCATAGAAATGCAAGTAGGACACATTAGTGATCCTGACTGTACACAGAAAGGATCTTTATTTTTGTGCATATCATGGATCGCTGGTTTCTCTGTTTTGCTGAGCCATGTCTCATATCATAGAATCATAGAATCATAGAATGGTTTGGGTTGGAAGGGACCTTAAAGACCATCTAGTTCCAACCCCCCTGCCATGGGCAGGGACACCTTGCACTAGACCAGGTTGCTCAAAGCCACATCCAGCCTGGCCTAATTGTTATTAGTAAATTGTAGTGCTGTGTAGTAATTATAACCTGGAAACTCACTACTGAAATCACATCTAGATGGTTTTTGTTCATTCCCAGTGACAGAAAGCATCATTAGCATTTTCAGTTTTTTCTGATTACAAGATAATTTTTAGAAAGGATTTTACTTTAGAGAAATTATATATTGAATATGTATACTTTAGATTCCAGGAGGAATACACAAATGAAAATGTCTGTGTAAAATGAAAACTTTTTTTTTCTTTTTGAAAGCTGTGAACATATGACTATAATTTTAAGGATTTAGGGGGCAAAAAAAGACAAAATTTTAAAATGAAGCTGTAATGATAGTGCTATCATTAATTATTTTAGTTTTTCTAATCAGCTTTCTGCAACCTGTCTTTACTTTCTAGCAATTTGTAGGATAGGATGACTAAACTTTCAAAATCAAATCTCTAATTTAGCAGATTACTATCTAGGTATCAGAAGCCCAAATCCATTGCAGTGTTGTTACTTGGAGGAGCTGTGTTCTCTGAGATGTTATAAGAGTATAAACAATGAAAAAATGTAAAAAATAGTTACGTGTTATTGCTTAAATATATATATTTCTTTTATTTTATAGAAACTTTAATGAAAGACCTTGACGTAATAACAATTCCTAGTAAAGATGTTGTGATGGTACATGAACCAAAACAAAAGGTGGATTTAACAAGGTACCTAGAAAACCAAACTTTTCGTTTTGATTATGCCTTTGATGACATGGCTCCTAATGAAATGGTTTACAGGTATGTGTATATGCTTTTTTTTGGTCAATCTTTTTTTCTCCTGTATCTCCCATGTCAATAACTGTGGTCTTACCTTGGTCATGGACTTTTCTGCTATTCTCTGAATTATCAGATATGTGTATTGCTACCTCCATTCTTTTGCCTGTTTACTTTTGTTTGAGCTCTGTTTTTCCTAAATTTTTCATCTGCAATATCATCTCCAATTCTGCTGACCTCAGTCCTGCTCTCAGTCCTTATCCAAGCCCAGCCTTTCCAGGCTCTAGCATGTATTGCCTCCTCAGAAGGAAAACAAATCAGCAGAGGGTGGGGAAA
>NW_010272578.1:6703-8949 GCF_000690775.1 Eurypyga helias
GGAGGGGTTATATTTGCACTATTGCTGAGATACCTAGCAATTGTTGGAAGCAATCCAGCTGATGTAACATGGAGGTACAAAAAGCTAATTTATCTTGCTCAAAATGCTGATTCTTTTAGATTTAAAAAACAACAGCAACAAAGACACACACACGCCCTCAGACTCAAGGTATTTGGATCTCCATTTTCTCCTTTATTCTTCTATTTCACATCCACAGCTGGAACAGAATAATGCACACAGCACTTTAAAAAACTTGTTTAGAAGTAGCTGTTTACCTTGTACAAGTTGCTAAATGGATTAGATACAGTAGCAGACAAGGTTAGACACCATGACAGTTCATAATCTTGGTACACTGTCTAAAAATTGTGAAGATTTTTGCGAGGAATATTGATCTTAGAAAGGAATTTGTGGAAGATAATTTTCCTTATGCATATAAAGTGTTTCCAATAGACTTAAGGAGTAGTGACAGAGAAATAGTTTAATTCTTGTTTTTAATCCAACAACTAGGAAGTGAAAGTTGGCATCGTATCCCGATTGATGCTGGACACTATGTATTGGGATTGCGTGACAAGGTTTGGGTAGCGGGGGGGCTACAGAGGTGGCTTCTATGAGAAGCTGCCAGAATCCTCCCGTATGTCTGATAGAGCCAATGCCAGCTGGCTCCAAGATGAACATGCTGCTGACCCAGACTGAGCCATTCAGCAGCAGTCATAATGCCCCTGTGATGACATGTTTAAAAAGGGGGAAAAAACCTGAAAAGAGATTTTGCAACAGAGAGAGAGCAAGATGTGATAGTAACAGCTCTGCAGACACTAAGGTCAGTGAAAAAGGAGGGGGAGGAGGTGCTTCAGAGACCAGAGCAGAGATTCCCCGGCAGCCCGTGGTGAAGACCATGGTGAGGCAGGCTGTCTCTCTGCATTCCATGGGAATCCACCATGGAGCAAATGTCCACCATGCAGCTTGTGGAGGACCCTATGTCGGAGCAAGTGGATGCCCAAAGGAGGCTGTGACCTCTTGGGAAGCCCGTGCTGGAGCAGGCTCCTGGCAGGACCTGTGGCATCATGGACAGAGGAGCCCAGGCTGGAGCAGGTTTGCTGGCAGGACTTGTGACCCCATGGGGGACCCACGTTGGAGCAGTCCACTCCTGAAGGACTGCACCCTATGGAAGGGACCCACGCCAAAACAGTTCGTGAAGAACTGCACCCTGTGGGAAGGACCCATGTTGGAGAAGTTCATGTAGAACTGTTTTCCGTGGGTGGGACCCCACACTGTAGCAGGGGAAGAGTGCGAGGAGTCCTCCCCTTGAGTGGCAGTGACGATGTGTGGTGAACTGACCATAATCCCCATTCCCCATCCCCCTGCGCCACTCAAGGGGAGGAGGTAGAGAAAAGCAGGATTGAATTTAAGCCCAGGAAGAAGGGTGGCGGGGGTGTGTGTGTGTGTGTGTGTTTTAAGATTTGGTTTTAGTTCTCCTTTTACTCTGATTTGATTGGTGATAAATTATATTAATTTTTTTCCTCAAGCTGAGTCTGTTTTGCCCGTGACAGTAATTGGTGAATGATCTCTCTTTGTCCTTATCTTGAGCCACCACGCATTTCATCATCTCTCCCCTGTCCAGCTGAGGAGGTGGAGTGATAGAGCGGCTTTGGTGGGCACCAGGCCTTCAGTCAGGGTCAAACCACCACACACTAGCATCCTGTTGGTGGATAAGATAAAATTCTTAGTAAAAGAATTATTAAAAGGCTTGGAAAATGAAAACTTGTCTTATACTTGATATAAGTAAGAGTAGAAGGGTAGCAAAAGTAAAATCTTTTTAGTCTGTTAGTTTCCACTAATGAAAGACTTCTAAACAGCAAAGCTGTGCCCTTGGAAGTTTTTCTCCAAATGTTTGTCTACTAGTAGCAACTTTTCTTTCTTGATACTGAAGAGCTGTGGGAGAGTGATCTAGCTGGTGAGATGTGCCTCTTGCAATACATTTCCTCCTGCTTAACAGCCAGTTCTTGTAATCTCTCACTTTTCTTTGTGAGCATAGTGTTTAAGAGTGGGGGCTGGTTTTGACATATAATGTTAATATGTTTTTTGTACTGAGATTTGTTGTGGTTTAACTGGCCAGCAAAATACCACTAAGCCACTCACACCTCCCCATCATTCCTCCAGTGGAGGGTAAGAATTGGAGGAAAAAGACACGGAACTATTTACTAACTGAATATAAAGGAATAATGAAGTCGTGGTTTAACTCCGGCTAG
>NW_010272579.1:0-47609 GCF_000690775.1 Eurypyga helias
GCCCTCTGGGCTCCCAGGGCCCACCGCTGACTCCTATGGAGCTGGCTGCCGACCAGCACCCCCAGATCCCTTTCTGCAGGGCTGCTCGCCAGTCCCTCCACTCCCAATTCATACTTGTGCCTGGCGTTACTCTGTCCTGGGTGCAGGTTCTTGTGAAATTCCATCCCATCAATCATTGGAGGCCAATGCTCCAATCTATCGAGATCCCTCTGCAATGCCTCTTGTCCCTCAAGAGAGTCACCAGCACCTCCCAGTTTGGGATCATCAGCAAACTTGCTAATGGTGCACTCAACTCCTGCATCCAGACTGTTGATAAATATACTGAACAGGACTGGCCCCAGATTTGATCCCTAAGCTGCTTCTCCCGATGGCTGGTCGCCAGCCAGATGTAGCCCCATTCGCTACAACCTTTTGAGCCCTGCCACTCAGCCATTTCTTCACCCTGCGCACCATGAACCCGCTCATCCCACAGTTGGACAAATTGTCCAGAAGGATGCTGTGAAGAGTTTTTGATTCCTTACATTCTCACTATACTTGGGCGTGAGTAATGGTAGGTTTTAGGGTTTTCTGACTAAGGTTGACTAGGGGTTTTTTTCTTTGGGATTCATATTAAGTTCTAGTTGTAAAATAGATCCTAGTGTGTAAAAGTGAAACGCAACAAAAATTTTGAAGAACAGTATTTTCCAAATAAGCTACATAAACAAGGCAAAAATAAGCTTAACATTATACTTTTTAAGTAATCGGTCTCACTGCACAAGGAAGCATTACCTTCACTTGAAGAACTGAATGTCTTAGGTCTGGCTACCATATTTCTCAAGATCTCAGAAGTAGTAGATCTTATTCTCTACTGCACAGATTTCGTTCATAGATTAAAAGATGAAAACAAGCTTTTCAGCTTTTTTTTTCTCCCAAGTGGTTTCTTACTTTTGAATGAACAAGTCACTGAATTGAAATAGCTGAACAAACATGAAAAAGATATTATCTCTGCACCTGCAGAAGTCAAGAAAGAGTTTAGCTCTTCAACAACAGGTGTTTAACCAGCGACTGTCACCAATTCTGTTGTCTGACTTCCTTTGCATTTCAACAGCACATACTCACTGCTATACATCAAAAAATATGAATTTAAATTGTTACAAGAACCTGCAAGATCTAACTTTACTGTGGTCTGAAGTTCAAATAAATCCAATGTACTTTTCTTTTAAAAAGTAAATATGTAGCAGAGTTCTAATTTAAAATCACATTAAATATTTCATACCCACTTTGCACGGCACAGATTGCAACTGTTGAAAATACTGCAGTATGTTAACACAATTTTTAGTTCTTTGATTTTTTTAAAGAGGAAGAAAAACCGAAGCATGACAGAAACCTTGCTGTGAAAAAAGACACAGAAGCACTAGCTGCCTCACCCCCCATAGCATCCAAGCGTGTGCTGGGGGGAAGAAACAGAATGGGGTAGATGGAAATAAAATCAGCTTTTGATATTCAGAACTGTGTTGCAATAGCTTTTGAGCAAGCACGTTGCTGGCTTCGAAACGCTTTTATTTCATGCTTTTGCAATTTTAACACAGGTTTTAAAATTTCAAGCTATTCAAGCTGTAACACGTACAAAATCTTGCTTCACTACTGCCAGTGCAGTTCAACCTGGCCCCTTTGCATTGAGTTGGACATTTTTCCTCTCTCAGACACAGCTCTGAACCAAAAAGCTGAAGATGCCAAACAATGTTTTTAAAGCTCATGAGACCTGTTTGCACTTGTAACAGTTTATTTGTCCCTGTCTTCCCTTAATTTTAAATGAAAATACCCCCTCATTTATATACAGGCGAAGTTGGACAATAAAGAGAATAGTTCCAAATGGGAACTAGAGATGCTAAAACCCATACAACTGGGCATGGATGAATCTTATTTTCTGTTGGGCACATCTGTCAAGCACCTAGCTCTGATGTGCTGATACAAGAAGACAGCTTAAGACAATGAACATGTCAGATCCATCTGTTCTTCAGGACATGGAGAAGAAAAGGAATTTCTCCCTGTGGTATTTTGTACAGTGGAGACCATTTTGGAGAAGCTTCCCTCTGCTGCTGACAGCAGCTCAGCTCTACCAGCCTTAAGCCAGTGGGCTTCCAACCTCGTGTCCTGCGTTCCCCCTGGACACGTTGTGAACCCTTGGCTTCCTCCCTTCTCTCCGCAGTCTGAGAATTGGTGGCTGGGATAGGGATGCAACTATATTGGAAAGGCTTGGGCAAAGCCAAGAAAGGAAGCACAGCATGCGAGAGTGAAGCCCAGAGTGAGCCCGCCTAACCCAGGCTCCTGGCTCCAGCAGGGGCTCCCAGCAGCCGCCGGGTCCCTGCCCTGCACCTCAGCCCAGGTTCACACCCAGGTTGTCCTCCACTACTTTCTTAGCATTACAGTGTCCCTTCCCCTGCTACATAATCCTACCAGGACAGCCTTCATACTCCTCACAGGACAAGTCAGTGGTCTAAGAGGCTGTAGGGAACCCTGAACAGACAAGGCTGCTCTGGCATTTGCCACTGATTTGTCCAGCTCCACAGAGTGCGGCTGCAATCAACACTGAGCTACAGCACTACCAAGGAGCCAACCACTCTATGGCTCCAAATGGCTCCAAATGGCTCCAAATGGCTCCAAATACGGACCACACCAACTGGAGCAAAACAAGCACAGAAACAGTTGACAGGGCTGAGGTGTTCATGACAGAAATCGTCTTCCAGCTGTGTTTTAACAAGAAACACGTTTGAGCCACCTGCAGCCACATCCACAGAGTTTGGCAGCCATTCAGGGGACGTGCTGCTTTCCCAAGGAAGGTAGAATTAGAGTAAAAGGGGTTTTTTGCAGGATTTTACAACCCATGGACATAGGCCGGCTACAGATCTTTAACTCAAGGAACACTCGTTCGTTTCTTGCTTTCGACTGGCAGGAGAAAAGAGGTCACCAGCCTAAATGAACACAGGAGACCCAGATAACAAGTACAAAGCTCGCTGCTTTCTGGAGTGAGCAGCACTCGGTTTTGGCCATAGGAAGGCAGGAAACAAGTACGCAAAAGCTCCTTTGTACCATATACCGGTCACATATCCGTATTATCCAACTCACCTGAAAAGCAAACATCCAAGAAGACAGAGCTCACAGGAAAAGATCACACTTTGCTTAGCCCTGACAGATTAGCCTCAATTTTGAGAGGTCTTTAACCTTGTTTCCACTTTCCCCTAAATGTTTAAAGCTAACACTGAGCTGCCAGTGTTGAATCCAGGCTGGAGCAGTTCTGCTGAGAACGGCTTGCTCTAGCTCAAAGCCATGCTGACACTAACTCCGAAGCAAGATGGCCAAACCCCGTGTCCTCTGATACGCAGAGAGTAGGGCATAAATGTTATGAGAGAGGATGGAAAGAGACCATGAAGCTGGGGATGCCCTTTCCAAACACCGCAGCCTCTGCCCTGCAGTGCCAGATGGGGCTGGTCTGCAGATCAGAAGTGTGCATGTGGCACTCGGACAGGCAGGTGAGTATCTATAAATCAGCTTTGCCCTTCAGCTTATTGTGCAGAACATATGTAAACAGCCAGCAAGGTGGGTCACAGAGTGGACAGGGGCTCTGGTGAAGCCCTGCAGAAAAAGGGGATGGGGCTGAGGGGCAAACTGTGGAAGTCTCACACTGCGTGAGATGGGTCAGACCCATCTTGTTCTTGCTAAGCATCAGAGGTGAAGGATTAAGCCCATCACCCTCTACAGTTCAAGCAAGTCATGCATATTACCAGTTATTTAAAAAGGCTGGGAAAAGTTGTGAAGGAACAAAACAAGCAATCAGAGCTGAGGGTCTGATTACTGAAACCCAGAAATATCCTTTTGGAAAGCTGGCCTTATTTGCTGCAAATCGGTTTCAGCAGGCAATTTGAAGCTATCGCACCAGAATGCTGCTGTATGTAAGTTAACAAGCACTTACTATTGATGGTTTCTGCAGTGGCTGTTTAATTTTTAATCATAACCTTAATTTACTGTTTACGTTTTTATCCAATTAGATTGTGTGTATGTGTGTTCATCTGTGTGACAGAAAGAACATAGAAAACTGTGTTTATTCAGAAGTACAATGTCTCTTTTTCTAAATGAGGAGATACGTGTGTCTCCTGCTTGAATTTTTTCCACACAGCTCTCGGATTTTTCAGAAGAATGCCATCTCAGGCTGCCGTGTTATGTTGCACCATTCTGCTGTTAGAAATGGGCACCACTGACCTCTCTCTGCAATGCTGTACTTGGGGTTTTGAAATTTAATGTCATTAAAATATCCAGTGCTAAGAAATGAGCAGTTTTACTGGCATCTTCCTGAACAAAAATCCCAAAATTCCTTTTCTGCTGTAGATCAGACATTTTGACAACACCCTGGGACATCCTCATCCTCCTCATCCCCACTTCAACCTTTCATTGGATTCCTAGAGTCATAAAAACTGGATGCACTGAAGGGTATGTAAGATGGATCATATATTTTTAAGCACTAACAATTTTTCATGGCGATCAACAATAAAGTTCTCAATTACAGAGGGAGAGTAAATAAACCAAAGAAGGATAGAGCTTCAAAGAGAGCTGGGTGATGACGGGAGGACAGAGATTAGAACAGCTCAGCGTCCAAGAGATGAGCTAATCACAAATAAAATAATATTACATTCTTATTACTACCTGACATGCTGGTTGGTGTAATGCCAGTGATTAAAAAAAGTTTAAAAAATCAAAAAAGAGAAGCCAGGAATTCACTCAGCAGTGGCATGATGTGGTTGATATGGATCCTGGCAGAGCTTTTGGGAGGTGATCTGACACCCAGCCCAACTCCCTGTGCCTGTGCCCTCCACATTCAGACTGCCTCCGGTCAGAGGCTCGGCTGTACAGCAAACTAGGACAGGCAGAAACAGGACTGCACGCTCCTCAGACAGAGACTGCTCTCACTCCCAGCAGGCAGAAACTGAAGGGAAGTGGCAGGGGCCTTTGTTTCCCCAAGTTGCATCTCCTTCGAGGAGAGATGATGGCAGGTATCTGAAGAGCTCCACAGCAGAGATTTCAATGAAGGTGCCTGACCAGGGCTTGCTGCCTCCTCCTGCTGTGTTCACGGCTCGGCACCTGGATACTCATAGCCCTCTGCAGCTGTGTTCCCTGCATCCTTGAGAGCTATGCTGAAAACCCAGACTGGCATCCACTTTATTTTGCTCTCACGAACGAAAAACATAAAAAAGATGTAATTCTATCCCTCTGCAAATATAACACCTCCAATTTCACTTCTTTTTCTTTACAGCACAGGAAAGGTAAAGATAGAAAATTAATATGTTCATAGAAAAAATAAATATCTGAAAGTTCCCATAAAAGGAAGAAAAGGAAGGGCTATGGCTACAGATATCTTCAACGTGGCAGAACAGGTTGGATTAATGCGCTGAGGTGAAAGCTAACAAACAGAGGAATAAACTGCTTTTACAGTAAATGCTACAGGTTACAGCCCCCGTTTTCAGAAGCCCATTGCAGTCTGCAGCCGAAGCACTGGGCAGACAGACGCTCCTTCACAGGAACCATTCCTAAAACACCCACTCCAGGGAACATTTCGCTGCACGGACGCAGCCCTGCACTCCAGGAACCGGACTCCTGTGCTTAAAACAAAAGCTGTCTGCACCAGCCAGGCAGCTCAAAAAGGCACCTTCAGTTCTTGTTTTCTCCTCTGCCCCGGGAGCAGGAACTTGCGGCAAGGAAGGAGGAGACTGTGTAATACAAGGGAGACAGGAAGGTCTCCAGTAGGCTCTGAGTCCTAAAGATAGCAATGAAACTAGCACGAAGGGAAGGAGGAAACCACCCTCCCACATAAGAGGAAACCCCAAAATAAAACCTTTTGGCAGATGGTAAAAGGCTTTAGCATTCAATAAAACGAATGAGCTGCATGAGAATGCAAGACAGCTTTAAGGGAGACACAGAAAGCCCAAACAACAGACAGATGAAACAGCTTGGTTTTTTACTTGCTCTTGTGTGTTATCATTTCAAGTCACTTTGGATAGGTTTTACCAGCTTTTCTATATAATTGAAACTATGCAGTTCATGGTTTTCGAGTGACTTAAACCTTCATTGCTTGTACTGATTAACTGTATGAAAGGGAAGAAGTTTTTTGTAGGTTTTCTGAATTATAAAGCGAAAGTTCAGTTCACAATGAGCATTTCACTGGGGGCTCTCAACCTAGTCCTGGCCTTCCCGTGTAAGACTGGACCCAACTCCAGAGAGGCAACAAAATCCACAATCATAAAATAATAATAACAACACTGGTTTAGTATTTGTATTAGCCTCAACCACATCTAGATGAAAGGAGGAACTCAGAGGACTAGGATCTGTCTAACTGCAGTTACTACAGTGCTCATGTCTGAGAAAAGCTGCCAAAGCACAGCCAAGTTTTAACCCTATCCCCAGACAATATATAAAACGAGCCCTTGTCTGCTTCAAACTAAAGGACCATTGAAAATACACGTAGGAAAACAACACCAACCCCTTAACCCTGAATTTGTAACATTAATTTTAGCCTTTTTCATTGGTGCTTTAATTCTACTATCAGTGAACAGCAGTTAGCTTAGTTAAAGTGTTCATAGAAAGTAATGGAATATGAAAGATGATGTTATCAACAAAAAAAAAAGTAATTTAAGGGCATAGCATAACCAAACTGTGTTAACAGGTACAAATAAAAACAACAAAATTAATATACGAAGGCAGTGAAAGATTGATGAAAAATTAAAAGCGGGTAAGACCACTTATTATATGCTTCACAGAATTACAGTCATGGAATTGTTACGGTTGAGAAAGACTTTTAAGATCATCAAGTCCAACCGTTAACCTAACATGGCCAAGTCCACCAGGCCAATTCATGCTGAGAAGCAAAAAATGGGGAAAGCTACAGCCTACTTTTCCTCAATTTAATTTTAACTATCCCCAATTAGATGGCAAGTTCTCAGCTGACAGAGGCAGGAACCTCCAGAGGGCAATGCTTGCACCTATCATGGGTTTTAGAAGGGCACAGCTTATCTCTGGAGGTGGCTGTCATTCTTCATTGATTATTTGAGGAATGTGAGCAATGAGTTCAGCCAGTCATCTAACTTTTAGCTGGCTAAAGACACTTCAAGCTGCTCAAGATAAAAGACATTTACTTGGTTTTGTCTTTGTTTATGCCATTTTAGTAAAGAACATGAATAAAAAGCATAAAAATAAAAGCAAATTTTGTGGGTTTAATTTTCAACAGTGATTATGAAATTAGGATTGCAAACAACATAGGCATCGCACATCATCCAAGGAGATTTTGAGATCAAGTGGAAAATAGCTTTTATATAGTTAAGAAAAAAGTTGTAAGGAGAAAAAAATATCAAAATCATATTTTTGATACAATAAAATTGGCAAGGGATCATATTTTTCAATTTTAGATAGAGAACGGAACACTTACATTCCTGTATTTGTGGTTTTAATTAAGTTACTAAAAAGGATTATGGATTTGATCCAAAGGTCAGCAAAGTCATTGGTACCCTTCATTGATTTGAATGGGCTTTATAGTCTCATGCTGCAGAGGAAGGATGGAGTTGATCCTGTTCTCATTTTAACTAGTTACACATTTCGCTAAAATCAATGGAGCATTACTCCTTCATTTGCCCTCACAGAACCAAGAACAAAGTTGAGATCTCGGATTTTCTAAGGGAGATAATTGGGATAAAACCAACCCGTAGCTGGTGGTAGACATAAATTTACATTCTTAGTCGAGTGGCTATTCTTGCCATTTGTTCACTGTGCTAGAATGGATACAGAATGCGTGCATGAAAAATATGGATCAAGTCAGCTAAAGACTTGCCTAAAGACTCTAACCGAAGTAATTATAAGCAGCAGAAACCAACACTACTTTTGGCGCTCTTAATTCCTAGAGACATCCTTGATAAAAGGATTCCTCTCTTCTGGTCCCAGCATCTGTTTACACTCCTTGCCTAAACACCCTGGTTTCTGATTATCTGAATCAAGAGTAAACAATGAAGAAATCCATAAAATAGATGACATATATCTTTTATACAATATATCGAGTATATATATCAATATATATCAAAATATATGAAGTGATCAGCTAAGCCATGTAAAAGTACAGCAAAATTCCCACAGTGACAGTCCCATTACTAGAGGGAACCAAAGAGATCTCAAGAATAGCAGTAAAGGTATATAATAAAGGAAGACATGAGCTGCTGACAAAGCAGTGGTCGCACATTTTAGTGCTTATCACAGCAGCTGCTATTTAAGAAAGGAGAAAGAAAATTTACCAACAAATAATTCTAGCAAGCAAATATCAGTAAGCAGTAATAATTCACTCAGAAACAGCTTATTATGATTAGAAGAAAATAAAACACTATTTTAATGACGATAGCTGAAAAAACCTCTACACCTAAAGGAAACATTTCTAGAAAAAAAAGACAAAAAAAAGCTCATAGTTGTCTCATTTTATGAAGATACATCCCAGCAAAAAAGACATTTGTTACCTTGATGGGCTGTAAGGGCTGGCTGCTTTTCTATGACCCTCAAAAAACCATGCTCCAGGTTTAAGTAGAGATCTACAAAAGTCAACAACATCAGTGGTTAGTGCCACAGTCAACAGCTGTAACAGAACGGATGGCAGCTGCACCGCTGGACACATCAAAGCAACCCTTGAGTCTACAGAAAGACGCGTTCAGGCACGATATAGGTGACAACTGATTTGTCAGTGGCGCTTTAGAGGTAGGACTATCCCTCCCTTCCTCTTTCCTGCCCCTTTCATCTGAAATATAGTTTGTTTGCTTAGAAGTCTTAAAAGTTTGGACTGAGAATTGTAACTGCTGTGACACTGTGTAGGATATCTGCATCCTTAACTGCCTGACGCTTTTAAAACCTGGTCCATTGTCTACGAGGACACTGATTGCTCCTTCCAGCATCCAAGATTCTTTAAATACGGCTGGACCATCTTGGTACCTTATGGCAGAAAATCACAAGGAACAGCAGAAGAGTGTTTCACATAGCTACACTCTCTAGAACAAGCTGAAGAAATTCCTCAGCAGTCAACTGCAGTCTAATCAGCTCTTTAAACACTCAGGCTAAAGGAAAATCAACACAAGAAAACTAGAGTAGGGGATATTAATCTCTTGGCCCAACTTTAACAGCAACCCTCAGTTACTCACAGGTTCTTAAAGGAATGACAGACAGAACGAAATAGAGTAAGAAAGGTTTTCCTTTTTATTTCTCAAGAAGACTGGAATGACCTAACACTTTAAAGAAAGAAGGAAATGTGATTACCATTCCCTCTCCATCTCTATCTCTGACATATGCTGAAGAGGAAGGAAAACAAAAACCATACAGCTT
The DNA here is from genome assembly GCF_000690775.1 of Eurypyga helias. Lineage (NCBI taxonomy): Eukaryota > Metazoa > Chordata > Aves > Eurypygiformes > Eurypygidae > Eurypyga > Eurypyga helias. The sequence goes on from NW_010272579.1 coordinate 9,373, forward strand.
AGAGCACTTTGGAGAGTAAATTTTAACAGCAGAAGCTTTGCATTACTGCTCCCCAAACAAAGGCATCATCGGTTCCTAAGAACATCTCTTATTGCTCTGCAAGACCTTTTTTTAATTTTAGGTCTTCCTCTCAAAACCCAGCTCCTAGAAGTCCTACCCACCAGTGCTCTCTCAACACAAAAAAACCCCAAGAGCTGAACTTCAGAGCCTGCTGGCTGATGCTGCCGACAGTGAGCCTCCCAGCTGCCCCCAGTACAGAATGTAAAAACATGGCACAATGGCTTGCTCAAGGCCCACGTGTCGGAGTTGCTTCAACTCCATCTCACGTCATCACATGCCAGCTGTTGGCAGCTGGGTCTCCCAGATGAACTGACTGGGGATATCTGAATCCTCTGTCTACTGGAGAGGACTCAACAGTAAGAGGATGTCAGCGTATATGCCTTCAGACTGCGCTCAAGCTTGAAGAGAAACCTTGACACGCCTCTTTGTTCACGTACAAAAGTCTCTCACTCGCTTATCCCTGTAATTCCTCAGGATGAGAGCTCCGGCCCTCTTGCACAGCTGACTGAGAGTCCCGACATGGTATACCAGACTGACTGGACATGAAATGCTGTGTGCGTTCCCGGCTCTGGCTGCTTCCTAATCAGACTGTCTTCAGACGGACATCACTGCACAAGCCAAACGTATGTAAACCAAATGCTTTTCAACAATGTGGATAACTTTAACTGAGAATAAGCTCTAGGATGTGGATAAATCCTTAGTGTGGGCAAGGAGCTTCAGAACTGTGTGGTGTTGCCATGTACATACTGCCTAAAACTCAACGGCACTCTGACACCGAGAAAAAGCCAAAGACTGACGCAATGCCCCAACAGGTCAGACCTTTGGAGAAACACTGAAGTTCTTACAGAGCTACCCCCTGCAGATTTGCCCACTATATCCCTTCTTTGTGCAGGTGACTTTTAATAAGCCAGGTAACTGGGACGTATTACTTTGACGGTAACACTACGCCTAACAGTATATATTTAATTTTTAGAATCACACAATACAGCTGTAGCTGAACTGAAAACAGAAAACTAAGTTTTTTAAAAAACCAACAATTCCCTGCCACATTTCCATTCACATTCATGTTGCAAATTAAGGCAGTTGTATTTATGTTGTCATCTGCTGGAATTAGCACTTAAATAAAAAACCTACATGTGCTTTATGGGTACTTAGGCTGCATAGAGGCAAACCAGGTATTTTTTGAAAACTGTTCAAAATTTTGTTAGAATTCAGAACTCCTTAATGTCAAGGACCACAAGATCATTGTTAATACACTTCAATTTATTATTTTATAGGGAATCAATTTCAATTAAAATCCATTCAAATAGTGCCTGGAAAAGATCTATAATATTGATCTTAGGGGGGAACCAGCATAGTTAAAATTATTAATCATACTTGAGCATGTCATAAAACACTGGGCTAGTACCCGTGCTTTATGATCATGTCAAATAGAGAGTTTTAAAAAAAACACCCTGTCTTTTGTGGAAGATGCCGGAGATCTGCATACTGCTTAGCAATAAAGAAACAGTTCATAAGACTGCTGACTGCCTATGTATAACTAAGTAAATGAGGGTGCTCTATCATATGAAGCATAAAAGCCATTAAGAGTAAACTTTTATTTGAATAGAACCCCATTCATTTTTAAAATTACATTACAGAAAGGCTTTTAAAGAATATGAATGAAAAAAGAGAAGCTTTTAAATACAACAGGTTCTCTTTACACAACTTAGAAAAGCAACTTTACAAAGACATTGAAAGGACAGGGTTTTTCTCCCATCTCTCTTGAATCTCTCCAGTAATTATAAATCTTTATTGCCCAAGCCATAAGTGCTGGTAACAACAGGAAGAAAAATGCTTTTGAACTATTTGGCAGTGTGCACCTTCAGGGATTCAAACCAGCAAAACTTTATTTTACATTTTCAAAAAGGCCTTAAGTGGCTTTCATGTTTGTTAAAAGCGCCAATATGGCAAAACGCTTCGCAAACAGAACACATTCATGCAGGCATCCGCAACACCAGTTTCATAAAATCAGAAAGATGGTGTTACCAAACCTCATCTGGGTGAAGACAACAATTCATCCAGCTTTCAGACCATCTTTTTTCAGTGTAGGAGTTTACATCCAGGCATAGCACGTGGGAATTGATCTCACCTAAGTTTAGTCGTCTACCATGCAGACAAGTACATCTGGCAGCCCTCCTGAGCTTCTGTAGCAATCAATGGAGAGCAACAGGCATAGTGCATCTGATGTGTCTGGGGTGTGAGTGGTGCATCTGAAATGCAGAGGATGTGTAGCTACTACTGCGCACGCGTGACAGTAGGATTGCTCAGAGCCTCTGTGGAAGGCAGAAGATACCCAACCAAAGGCATGCCAAGTTAGGCTTTGGCGCTTTCGGCTCCACGGAGGCTGCCATTGACTATATTCTAGTCTGTAAAATACCCTTGTTATGAACAACTTGTTTCATGACAGATAATCAAGATACTAAAAGAATTAGGCAGGGACATACACTTCTTAATGCAGCAGTTCCGGATACTGGGGAGCCCAAGGGGATGGGACCGCAGAGAGGGGCCAGGGTTCTGGGCTCTGCCTGGGCATCGGCTACTGTCACAGGCCGAGTGGAAGGACAGAGGGATACGGCACCCAAGTGATAATGGCATTTCTTCTCTTCTTATTTCCACTCAGTTTGACCATAAAGGTGTTAGCTGATGAAGACAGTCAGATTTTGAACCAGAAGTCCAGCAGTGAAAATTTCTATGTACTTTCTAAGGGCTTGGAAGTATAGGTAGGACTCCAATTTCCTCAATTCTTTTATAAAACAACGATCGACCCTAAGTTTATTCCATGTCTGATTTCTGGAAAAAACTCATTAGAAATGACAAATATGTAACACTGTAAATGGCACCATCTTACAATATGTAGACTTGATTTATTTAAATTCTGTGTGAAAGACTGTACCTATTTTTGGAATCCCTCTTACCAGCCTGTTCTTTTTGGCTGGATGAAAACAAGTGATTTCTACTGGCTCTGATCACAAACAGCTGTTGTTAAATCACCGCCTCTGCCTGCTGAAAACTTTGCTATTTACTTGGAAGTTGTTCATGACTGGCTGCAGCACAAACAGCAATATTTTAATTTTTTTTCTTAAACCTTGAGCAAAATTGTTTTTTCTCTTTCCAATTTACACACGAGTGGAGAAACACGTACCTATATATGTGTGTATGTATGTAGGTATGTAATATCTATTCATCAAACATGTAAGACAGTTTTGGGTGTGCACTAGCTGGGAAGGAATAAACTTTCCAGAACAAATTTTCCAGTAGACTGACTTCTGAGAAATTTGAAAAGCAAGAATGAAAAAAAGTCAACATTAATAAAATAATAAGAAAACCAAACAACTGCAACCATGTCCTTGCAATCGTACCAAACAGCTAGTACTACATTCCCAGGAGACTGAGTTGCAATTCTTATTTATGGAAACACATAAAAATGCAAGCACATCACAATATCGTACAGCTAAAATCTTGCCACAGGAGTTCATCAATACGCATTTCGTAGTTGCATACATGCTTCCTTTTTCATGCTCCAAACTAATGTACTGTGCATACTGAAGGACAGTTCTGTGCTAAACCGATCCAGAGTGCCCGACAATGTATTGTCCAGTGTATTGGAACTCACTTTACCTGTCAGCTGAATCACTCGGTTATTCGACATGAATATGTACCAGCATCACAGCAGCAGTTAAAAGGTAACTAACAGAGCCACAGTAATTCAACGGTCTACCGGGGACCATTGATTGCTCTGCAAAGTATATTCTTCAGGTTAGAAAGCAGGCACATGAAATTCAAATAACTGATGCCATAGATGGAATTTGCTATTTATCGTCACTGATGCATATACTTTAAACATTTTATCTGCGCTCAGATACACACTCCACATACAATATTCTGCTTCAGCTAAAACAAATGATCACTATAGAGAAGCCCTCGGTGTGTACTTGTAACCTGAAAAAATTGATTTTCACGAGCCTTAACGGTGCCTAAAGTCTGAAAAACCTCTCAGGAACAACCATGGCTTCTGACTCCAGAGCCCACGTCCTCTGTAAGTGCTGAAAATGTCCTTGACTGGGAGTGGGAAAAATACAACAAAGACTGCTCTTCTGTAGTCTAATGGATGGCAGCAAAGTTGTTTTACAGCCTTGGAAGAGAGAGCAGCGTGAAGTACAAGTGCTATGATTCCTACCGTGGTACAGGAAAAAGGGACATACAGTGGAAAGGGGTAAAAGGGGTATGGGCATAGAGTGAAACTAAACCCATGTGGAGAAGAAGGTGAAGATTTCTCTACCTATGATCGGGCAAATCAGCATGTTGAGTCCTGGAACACAGTTCTGATGCTATGATAAGGGATAAACTACTACTTTTGGGTAATATCTGACAGTGTTTCCATGCTATACTTTTTGCTCAACTCACAAGGTCTCTCAGAGATTTTGGAGTGTAGCAAAGAGCAAAGAGCAAAGGAGCACAGAGCAAAGGAAATCAGCTGGGAATTAAGTCTGCTGGACGTCTTCTGAAATATCAAGTGTTTTTTTCTGTGCCTTGGATAGATGCCATGTATGCAGCATATGCAAGAAACATTTGCATGGTAATCTGTGCTCTAAGAAGAAAGGCCCTTCCTGTCTAGCTGGAAGCTTCAGGGTTAGGGAAAATAAAAAGGTGAGGTCAAGACAACGAAAAGAAAAGAACGGGTTCTGGTAAGGGAACAGTCAATGTTTCACGTGCTTCATGCCTCTGAACACCACCACAGGGACGTGGAACGGAGATTCCTCAAGCATTACACACTTCCCCCGTCAGCTGCCTGGGAAGGTGAACACGCTGTCTAACTGGAGCACTCACAGAGGCAACATCTGCTGTTTTTTACAGAGAAGAAAAAGAGTGTTTCTGGAACTCATGATTCCTCAGGTGCCAAAACCTTGAGTCCAGAACGTACCCAGAAAAGAAAATAGTACATACCCTGAAGGTGTAAAAGGCTGACCCTCTATCACAAACCTCAGTTGTTCTGACTTTTTCACAAGGATGACAAAGAAATGTGATGATCCCAAGCAGCACTTCTCCAAGGGACATGAAGGACAGTAGACGGTAGCAGTTCAGATACTACAGTATCCATAAAACCTACACAGCAGGGGAACAGCAAGCTGCAATCGTCTTCTATTAACTCTCCAGTCCTGCGCTTTGCAAGGTCCCCTGTTCTCACATTTTCTGACTGCCCAAGTCCGTTTTAAGGCAGATGTGCAACTCCCATCATTCATGCTGTGTACTGGAGCTACCACAGCAAGGAAGGTCTTCGTACGTGGGAATTCTGAAGATGGAAGTGAGTCTAGTACTTCAAGGCTTTGGTTATGGACAATGCCAACACATTTCTTCACACTCAGTGATGCAAGCTGGAATGGCAGTGCTCAGATCACCTTCAACATTCACAAGGAAGAAGCAGACAAGGTGAAGGGGAATGAGCAGCATGTTTCTGACAGCCTGGGATGTTTCAGTGACAAACAGCTCAAATTTTGATCAAGCCTGCCTTTACTCTAGCATTAAGAGGCTGCTAATGCTGTAAAAACTTCTCTAACACATTTCAGCTAGGGGGGAGTTCATGGTCCTGGTTCACTCGCCTCACGGCCCCTGACGGCAATGCTTCTGTTACAACATTCTGTAAACCCCAGTGAATGATCCATCACTGAAACACATGGCTCTTAGTTCATCTTTCCTCAGAAGATGAGATGCATCTCTGAAGGCCCTCTAGTCCCCTTCCTGGAAGAATATAGTGCTGGGGTACTATAACAGGTTTTGAATAGGACTATTTTGGAAACTGAGAGAAGGAATAAAATTGGTCTTACGGTGGTTATCATTGGGCACATATGTTTTTCAGTTGAGCCCCAGTGCAGGATGAGCAGAAAACTTACTGAAGAAATAATTTCAAGTATCAACAGCTGTGATAGTTTTCAATGAAGCATAAAGCCTTATTCTATCACATTTTGCTAGCAGGAGACATATTTTTGAAGAAAATTTGGTGCATTCTGTGGCCTGGCAGTATATTCAAGTAGCACTTTGCCCTATATGAAACTCACTGGAGCTTAGGAGGGGGCCCAACGTCATCTTAAGTGCAAATCCAAATTCAAAAATGCTTCTTAAGCTCAGCCCTATTAGCAGATTGCTCTCTGTGGATACTTTGCTTAGAATCACACATAGCACTGTTCTACCACTTTGAGGAGTCTCTTCTGTGCCAGCCAAAAGCAGGACTCACACTGAAAAATCTCAAAATAACTTCTTCTCTGTGTAGTTATGTAAGGCTTTTTAAAAAACGATCTTTCAACTCAGGCTTACAGTGGTAACAGTACAATAATGGTGTTTCCAACAGTGTGCACCTCTCCCCAAGAGACATTGGAAGATATTTTGTCAAATTAGTTCCTCAACATCACTAAGTCTGGGAAAAAAAGCACAGGTCAGTAGTTGGGCCCGTGCCCTTCTATCCTAGTGGAGGCTGGAATGGCGTTTCTGCTGATAATAGCCTCAATCAGGCAGTTCTTACTCCAAAGAAAAGTCTTCCTAAAACTCAAGACAAGCCTTCAATTACACATTCACATACTACTCTGGCTTTAAGATCCCAGAAACAGACTTGATGGTGTGGCCTGAATGAAGAAGAATGAAACAGTTTAAGTCATTTTCTGAAACAGGAGTAGAAAAGAATGCTAGTTCTCTATTGAGTTTCTAAAATGAGGTTAACTTTCTCTGCAGACAACAGAACACAAAACCACCTAAAATACCTGGTATTACATAACGCTTTTTAAAAACTTTCTCCGTTCACTCCAGCTTCAGCTGGGGTATGAACTGAAGTCAGTGAAGTCTTTTTGCTGACATCAATGGGCTCTGCATTAGGACCTCATTGCTTGCAACCCAGCTTGTGTGCTAAATTAATTCAGAAAGGGGTTTTAACAGCTTCTTTCGCCTAACAATTTCCTGAGTTGTGCATGGAGAGACAGAGGGCTTTTTCTCCCCTTTCTGGAGGAGATTTAGGAGGACAGCAAAGCACAGTATAGCTATTGCTGTGACTTACATTTTGCAAGTGGAATTTCCAAAAAGCAAAAACTGCTGGCATGCGAATGTGTTACTTTTCAGAGAAAAAATGATCTCCAAATGTTCTCCAAAGCAGAAAAGCACTTACAGAAAGCTATTCCAGTAACAACCTGGATTAGGAATGTATAAACCATCATAAGAATGCGAGTGGACAGTTTGAAGAAAATGGGCAAGGGGACAGAACCCATTTCAGTGAACAACTGACATACACGCAGCTTTCCAGATTGCACTGTAGGTGAGAAATTACACCTTAACTTTAGTACTTGCAAACAAGCACTTTCAACAGACACACACTCCAACTTAGTGTAAATGAGGTGATAAGAGATAAGAATACTGCTGTCAGCCTATCACTCACTGTCCCCTCGCTCCTGCATCGTATGATTAATACAGCTCTGCTGCACAGAAGAATGTTTTATGGACCACTGAGCTGCACCCAAACTTCATCCTAAGAAGGCTGAAGCGGAGCTGAAGTGCAGTGCAATAGCCAGCACCATTGTGGGTGAAGACAGCAGGAGCTGCAGACCACCAACTTTTTGTGAGCTTGTGCTGGCTTCCATAAAGTATATGATGACATGCCTTTATATCATCAGACTAAATAACAGTGTTCTCTCTAAATGGCAGAGAGAGACAACATGGTGGACTACATGAGTTTACTCATCCTCCTACCAAAGTCCAAAATTGTATCCTCAACTGCACGGGCAAGGAATAAATCTCAAAGGAGGCTGCCCTGAATTCTTTGAAATGGCAGTTGCCACTGTCTGCCATTGTGACTCATACACCAGTTGATGTGTCCAGGTGGAAACCAGAGAGAAACTATGAAAGAGAAGCCTGGAAACACATAGTTCTCAATGCCAGATACAGGTTTATGGAGAAATCTATCCGGACTGAGGCGATCAACTGACCCAAATTTATAGCTAGTGGGTCTTTACTGTCCCATATCAGTAAAATCCCAATTTCCATAAGCAGGCCTAAAAAAGTGATGGTTGGTGACAAAAACTTCACAGTCCGTCTAACTCTCAAGTAACTCTCCAGATGTTGAGGAAGAGAGAACACTGCCAACGCTAAAGAAAAGGACACAGGAACGAAAGGATGAATGTGAAAAGGAACAGTCTAAACATCTGGGGAAGACACTGATGCTTGAGCATGTGCATTGCCTTTGACATGACACAAGAGGAGATGAGCTCATATTCACGGACCATGGTGAAATGAAGGAGCCCTAAAGCTCCTCGTCACAGTGCACAACACATCAAGCCTGAAGGAACAATTCAGTTGAGACATCAGCTCTTTCAGATAAAATGCAGCTTACTCAACTCATCAGAGTTTTTCCCCAAACACAGTGAGCAAGACTTAATCAGGAACATAATGTCATGTGTGAAGGACATTTTGTTAAAAATACCCTGCATATACAGAACTCTATTTTTTTCATATGATGTGACATGTACGGGCACTGAACCAAAATACCACAGATGTATGCAGTTTATGCCATCTCACTGGACTACCAAACAACATCTAACGTTGAAAAAGTATTGCAGATATGTAGTAGAGGATCTCTAAATGTTCCTTTACACTACTGCCACAATGATTGCTTTTCTTCCATGTTACCACAGCTGTTAAAAAGCCTTAATAGAGAGCTAATAAAACAAGTCATCATAAAACATCCTATCCTCATTTGGAAAATATGGATGAGCTTTTTTGTTACTCCCTCTTCCCTGTCTTCTAATCAAGATCTCCATATTAAGCTCAGTTTTGCGTTTTCTTAGCAGCATAAATTAGAAGCAACTCTAGTCAAGTCAATAAAATTACTCCAACATGAAAAAGGAATCAGCCATCTGCAAAAACCAGAGCCTAACAGGTAATTTTCCACTGACAGCTCTTACCATAAAACAGGTTACAGAAATTAGTCTTTTATCTAACACTGAAAGTAAACAATTAATGCAAAATGTACAATGTCTGTAAAGACAGCATGTTCACTACCTGTGCCCTTTATATGTAATTATTTTCATCTTAGTAAGCAGACAGTTAAGTAAGACTACCATCAAGCTGTAGATGGAGCCTATTCATCATGCAAAACAGGCAGCTAAACATCGCTATTTATTTATGCATTATTTTACCTTTTGTTCCCACCTTGGAAAGCATGTAGAATCTATGAGATATTTTCACGCATCATTTCTTGCGGGAGAACATCAAGTCACCTTTTATGCCCTCAGGCAAACTTCTCCTACCTGATCTCAATAACTGTCCATATCAAAATTATTTTTCCTACCTTGTGTAAGCAGCTGGAGGTTTCGGACTTCTTCTCTCACCTTCAGCTGAAGGACTTGCTGCAGAATGTGCTGTCGCAGGCTTTCCTGGGCAATGCCCATTCGTTCAAGCTTTTTGTCAGTAAGCCTCAGCAAAGCACGGCCTGGATGCAAAAGGCAAAAAGAAAAATCATCCAAGGATTTCCATTAACATAATATTCTCATTACGACGGGATAATTTGCTACAGAAAAAATTCTCAGTCCTCAAATACCTCACTCTGAGAGGTTATTGTTTCATTAGTTTGGTACTTCCTTACTGCCAGAGATCTACGTTCTGCTCCTCCCCCTTCTTTGGATTTTCTGTATTGTTTTGGTGCTTTGTGAGACATGTAGGCATGTAAAATAGGTATCTTCTGCCGTTTTAGACAACTAATTGCTGTTCTGAAGTACCAGCTGGTCTCCCCCAGGTAGGATAGCCTCTGTAAGTCTACAACTGGTCCAGGTGACTAAACAGACACTCATCTATTTTCAAGCATCTACATCACTGTTAAGAAAGTGATTTTTACCAATTTAATCATTTTAAGATACACTGAGGATGAATATTGTTAGAATTCAGGTATGCCTATAGCATTATGGCACCACTTCTCCAGAGGGCCCTGTACTTCATGGTCCAGCCTTCCAAATCCTTCTCAACAGTAACCTATCACAACGAAACAGAAAAAAGAGCCAGAGATTTCCCTTCAAACAACCACTTACATTGAAATCATCCCTGCGAAAGATGTTTGCCCAACTATAAAAAGATGTCTGCCCAACTCTAAGGAGCTTATGGTCTCTGCAAGCAATCACCCCCAGTTGTGACTTAGCTTCACCACCGCAACACAGCAGCCTCTGCGCTACCGTTAGCGTGGCTTCTGGAAGAACGGTACAATTTAGCTCATCATAGTGTTACTCAATACAGCAAGATAAGGCCCTTATTCAATTTCTTTCCTTGCAAAACAGCAACGAGTACAGAATTTTTATGATTATTTTAATTAAAAAAATTAAGATAAATGCCAAGAATTTAAAGGGGCGCATAATATTTGCCCCAAAACCAAGCAGTTATCAATATACCCTTCACTAACTGCTAGATTTCACTCATGAGTGGTTCTGTGAAGTGGTTAGTGGGATCTTGATACAATGCAATGTAAAATGCTGGGGTAGTACTATTAACCAAGCAAGATGTTATTGATCAGATGAAAAATTACAGGGTTCATACATTTTCTGCCCTTCCATGTCTCTCAAGCACTACATTCTACAGAGGATGACCTTTCGGTTAGGAAAACTTTCTTTGAAATCATAAACAAGAAGAATTCTATGGGTTAATGTACTAACAAAATATGGAAATTAGTCTCTTACAGATCAATGCCAGCTGTCCAATTCCCCTGGTGATAAAGACAGTAATAATGACTTCAATTTTTATATCGCCTTATCACACTAAACCATCTTAAAGCAATTTATAAAGGATGTACAGCAGTCCAAGAATATGGTCTGCAATGTCAATCTAGCAACTGAAAGCAAACAGAAAATAAACAAGTCATCAGTTTAAAGAGTGCCAAGATGCATGTCATCTTAGGGCAGGGAGTCAGCCATGCATCTCATCCAGTGCCCTCCACCTCTTTTTTTGGCCATGGATATAGTCATTACTCTCTACTTCCTCTCGGCAACTCTTTCATATTTTCTACCTCAGTCACTGCCTTTGGAAGTTGAGTGTGCAAAAAACCCAGACATCTCTTTTCAACTCCTGGCGTGCCAGTTCCTCTGTGGCTCAGGCTCAAAGCACAATGACATTGGAAAAAAATGGTCTTTGACTCATACTATCTGCAGCAGTTTGCACAAGTTGCCTTGAATGTACTCTTTCTTACACCAAATCCAATGTGACATGTTGAGGCAGTGAGGAGGCAAGAAGGCCAACACCCGAATCTGGGATTTCAAGGATGCGGTAAGTGACTTGAACTAAGAAAATTTAATCATCCCCATACTTTTCCCCCCCTCAACACTCAGACCAACATTCAAGTCTGAACAGGAATATATTTTAATTCTGGTACTAAGTCACGCCTTCGAAAAGACACCGCTAATGCCTGGATCAGTCACCAAAGCCAATTAGTTACTAAGGCCAAGGTCCTGACAATCAGCTAATGACTTTGGATGCTTCGCTGTCTCGCTTCCTCTACATAGTGAAAGAGTTATCATTTGGTAAGAACTCTGTAAGGGTTATAGAACACTGAAACCAGTTGTCCAGACAGGTTGTGGAGCCTCCGTCTTTGGAAACATTCAAAACCTGATGAACAAGGTCCTGAGCAACCTGCTGTAGCTGCCCCTGCTTTGAGGAGAGGGCTGGACTAGATACCAGAGGTGCCTTCCAACATCAGCTGTTCTGTGATTCTGTCAAACAACCTGCATAAAGAATCTGAAGATAAGGATCTATTTCTTTGAAAAAGAGAAGGTTAATGAAAGAATTTGATAAGCATATGCAAAAGATGGTCATTTTGGCAAGCAATGCAGTTAATACAGAGAGGCAGCTATACAGTATTGGGGATAGATTTTTAATTTTGAGAGAGCTCGGGATAGAATATCAAGAGCAGAACATTTAACAGAAGTAACTTTTTCTAAGAGTATACACTGATGTTTGCTAGGACACAAGTAAAGGAACTTCACCTACATCTCAGGAAAATTTGACAACACTACAGAACTGGCGCTACCTCTTAGACATAGCAGCTACACGAATAAAAGAGACCAGGAAATTTTTTTGAAAAGCACCTTGACCAACAGAACAATAAGGATGGCAGTCACGAGCGCCTAGGCCCTGTCTATAGCTAACTGCAAGGCTGGAAACAAAAAACCCGTGACTCTCTCCGTATCTCCACACATTTTTTAGCACCTAAACCCCAGCTCTCTCATGCTCAGGACAGATCAGCCACGGAATGTTCTGAGACACCCCAAGGGCAGACACAGAATATAGAATACTTTCCAGCTTCATAATGGATTGATGGCCTAATTTTTTCTAATATGACTTAGCTGTTGCAGATCTCATTTGATCAAGCTGGGAGTAGATTAAAATTTGAACAGAGGGAGAAACATTGCATGCCACAGAACATTAATATGAGTATAAGCATTGGTCCAATGAGGTTGGCATTGGCCCTAGAGCAAGGAATGTGGCACAGTGCTGTACCGAATCAGAAATGCTCCTACCTCCCTGCACTGGTATAGCCTACTGCTCTTCTCCTCAAGCCTGTGAAGCTGCGCCAACTGCCAGTTCACAGACAGATCTAGAGGGACACCATGCAAGAAGCCTTGAAAGTACACTTGTAATGAAGGCAAATGAATAGGCAAGAAAAGACTTAGTAAACATGTAGAAAGAACTGAAAAAATGCAGAGAAATGAGAGCAGATAGTTAGTAAGGGGCTGGTCTCACGCAAAACCCTGAAGATAACTATGACTAATTTAAAGTTGATGAAAATGATAAACCACTATTGGGAACAAATGATGTGTGTGAAATGCAGCCAAGACAGGTGATCTTGTCTCCTGCATACAATACAGTAGGTATGCTTTAATATTAAGACAAGATACTCAGTTTACTTACTATGGGACACAGAATCTGGGAAAGAAAGAACAGGGTGAAGAACATAAGGACATTAAAAAATGCTCTAATGCCAGACCAACAGCTGACCCAGCCCTGTATGGAGCGGCAGTAGGAGATCTATTTCAGGAGAGCTATTGGGAGAGCTACTTTCTAAAGTCGTTCCCTTCCTACCATGCCAGCATCCAAACTGTTACACCAGGGCTTACTAGAGAGTAAGGCATTTTTAGCACTTAATTATTGCCCTGATGTCCATAAATTTCTTTTTGATCTTCCTGATACTGTCTGCCTCTGCAGCCTCCTGGGATAGCAAATTCCAGAAGCTCACTGCCCGTTTTTGTCTGGCTTATATTGATTTTTCACTATTTGCTTCAAGTGTTCTCTAGTCTTTGCACTGCAATATTTGGTTAATATTGAGCTCTACTGTTCCTTCCATGATCTGTAAAATTCAGCCATACGCCTTTTGATCATATTTCCAGATGGATCCAGCTGACAAACCTAGAAAAACAGGAACATGGGACTCACTAAGCCCCTAAATTATGCAAGATGAAAACTTTTTCAAGTTTATACTTAAATGCTGCAAACACCGTTTTAAATCACTGTTGACACAACAGGATATTCCTATTTAATTGACAATAATGTGCTTCTCTGGCTTTGGGGTAGAACAATTCCAAACATATTGCTTTTGTGTTTACCTATTCAGTTCCACAAACATATTAGTATTTCTAATTCACTGTGATTTTCTATGTGAAACAGTCTGATCAGAGTTTTCCTCTTGCTTATATAGGCTGATTTAAGCACTTCACATCAGTGCTTAAAAACAAGCCTCCTAGGACTGATCAAGTAAGAGATTTCCATGACAGAGACACAGACATTAACATAATTGTTCAGGTGCTGGTGAGACACAAGTATAAAATTCTCATCACATAGGAAAGAATTCAAACAAGAATAGGCAGAGCGAGAGGCTATGACTTCATAGTGAGGAATGGTGAAATCATGAGAGAAGGCGAGAAAAAGAGCAGCCACCTACAGAATGAAAACAACCTCACGATGAGGGAGATGAATATCGGGCAAAGAGAAGAACTGTTAAACTAAGGAACTAAGTTGAGAAGAGAACAAATGGATATGCATACCATTGAGAACAGTGGGTTCAGAAACACCTTGTAAAAGAAGCACAAACCAGAAATCAATCAAATTTTCAGATCAAACTTGATGTGACTTCATGACACTGTTCTGGATAACCCATCAGATCTTCCACAGTCCTAGATTTTCTGTTTTCCACACAAGAATTTAAGAGCACATCTCTCCTTCTCATGTCAGTCTCATGGCTAGTCAACCAGACACATCAGCCACTTTGTCACCAATGCCTTGTGGCAAATCTATAGCTTTTCTTGCAAAAGCAGTTAGATAGGCCTCGCCTTACTAATCATTTTAGCCCTAGGACTGGTACAGACTCTTGGTAAACCACAGCTTTTGTTATGACCCTCTCTGCCCCACGTCGGCTATCTAATAAATATCACACTAATCAGGGAAGACTCATGGCCTTCAAAAGAAAAAATTGATTCATTTTTCATCAGGCCATAGCACAAACACTTTATTGATCTACCTACTAGCATAATCACAGAATGGTTTGGGTTGGAAGGGACCTTAAAGACCATCTAGTTCCAACCCCCCTGCCATGGGCAGGGACACCTTCCACTAGACCAGGTTGCTCAAAGCCTCGTCCAGTAATGGCAGCTGCCAGCCTAGGCAAAGGAGAATTAGCTCCCCAAATTACTGTTGGTAGCGGCCTGGTACTTCTGACACAAGGAACAACCCTCAACCAGGGACCAACATAGACAGATAGGAGACACGAGGGATACTAGTATGGAAACAAAGCAGAGGGAACAACAGTTTCTAATGATAGGGACCAGAAGGAACAAAAATGACTAATTAACCTTGATGAATATCAGAGATCTCCAACCAAGGAAGTTCTTCAACATCAGCGCCAGCATTCTTGTGCTTTCTCATCCTGTTAACAAATGCAGCAAACCTCCATGGAGCTCTAGGAATTACTTTCTGCTAAGTCACAGGAATGGGAGAGGCCCATGACACCAGTATGGCTCCCATGGAAGTGCAGGAAAGCACAGGAAGGCATTTGCTCATGTATCAAATTAGCTTTGGACATGCCTTTATTCTTCTTTGCTGATGTAAACAAATAAGATGATTTTCTCATTCATTATTTGCTGGATCTGGATGAGGCCAGCTCTTCAGTAAAGTTTCTCAAGAAAACACTGTCATACTGGTCAATTAAGGTCTGATCAAACTCAAAAAAGCAGCCATGTAAACAAAGACACTTTCTGAATATCATGTGCATCCTTTGACTTCAAATCATGTCTGTTTATAGTTCTAACAAGAGGAAGTGATGACTATTGTTACTGCTGCCAATAGCTCTGCCATAAAGCCAGTTTATTTCCATAAAACCCCCCTCAGGTCACAGTTCTCTTGCACTTTTCTGCCCTTCCTCCACACTTCTGAACCACAAGTATGAAGAGGATGTGAAAGAAAAGTAACTCAACACAATCTTTAATTTAGCTGCATTTTCAAATACAAAATTAGCAACAACCATGACATGGGTCTGTTTCTAAATCCGTCTGTTTCTGACAAACTTATTAAGCGGTCAGTAATATATCTGCAAAGCTATTTAACTCAGATTACTCAGTTTGGCATAACTTCTTCTCACCTTAGTGCTGCCTTTCCCAATTCCCTCCATATTCCATTAAAAAATGTTGTAATTTTCGATTCTCTTAATTCTGACACAATCCTTTGAGCTATATAACTCCTGCTCAACAATGGCCTCTGAAAATGCACAAAGTTAGGAGATGTCTTTCTGGCACTCAGTTTGCCCTGGGTCTTCCCAAGGACCTCTCCCGGGTAGATACTCCCAGATGTTTCTCCCCAAACATGACTACCTCTGGAGGTCCTACTGGGCTGCACAGGCCTAAGCATATCCAGCTGCTCAGCCACAGTGATACTGGATTTATGCTGCTGAAAGAAAACACCAAACCTGCAGTAATAGTGAAATCATGTAAAAATACTACAAGACAGTGAGTCAATTGAGCATGGATCTTGAATACTCATTTTAGGGACTGCATTTTAAAAGTACCCTTACTGTCTCCCTGGTAAATACTTTCTTCCAGCCAAGCAGCTAAAACCAGTCCAGATATCTTGAAAAGGTATACAAAAGACAAAAATTCTTCTCCAGAAGTGAGTTTCCTAACTCCCAGCTTCTCCCATAAATAAAGCAAGCAATTCCTGGTCCTTGGCTCATCCACACATTTTTAAGAAAGTCTTTAATTATATACTTTAATTGCATGGGAGTACCACACACACTTATATCGTAGAATCATAGAATCACAGAATTGTTTAGGTTGGAAAAGACCTTTAAGATCATCAAGTCCAACCATTAACCCAACACTGCCAAGTCCAGCACTAAACCATGACCCTCAGCAGCACATCTACACCTCTCTTAAATACCTCTGGGGTTGGTGACACCACCACTTCCCTGGGCAGCCTGTTCCAATGCCTGACAGCCCTTTCGGTGAAATCGTTCCTAATATGCCATCTGAACCTCCCCTGGTACAACTTGAGGCTGTTTGCTCTTGTCCTATCATTTGTCAGTTGGGAGAAGAGACCAACCCCCACCTCTCTGCAACCTCCTTTCAGGGAGTTGTAGAGAGCGACAAGCTCTCCCCTCAGCCTCCTCTTCTCCAGGCTCAACACACCCAGCTCCCTCAGCTGCTCCTCACAGGACTTGAGCTCCAGTCCCTTCCCCAGCTCCGTTCCCTTCTCTGGACACATTCCAGCCCCTCAGTGTCTTTCTTGTCATGAGGGGCCCAAAACTGAACACAGGATTCGAGGTTTGACTCACCAGTGCCCTGAACAGGGGAACAATCCCTGCCCTGGTCCTGCTGGCCACACTGTTCCTGACACAGGCCAGGATGGCATTGGCCGTCTTGGCCACCTGGGCACACTGCTGGCTCATATTCAGCTGGCTGTCAACCAGCAACCCCCAGGTCCTTTTCTGCTGGGCAGTTTTCCAGCCACTCATCCCCAAGCCCGTAGTGTTCCATGGGGTTGTTGTGACCCAAGTGCAGGACTCAGCACTTGGCCTTGCTGAACCTCATACAATTCAGCCTGTCCAGATCCCTCTGCAGAGCCTTCCTACACTCAGGCAGATCAACACTCCCACCCAACTTGGTGTCATCTGGAAACTGTCTGAGGGTGCACTCGACCCCTCGTTCTGGTCATTGATAAAGATAATTAAACAGAACTGTTACAGATATGTTACAGTCTTAGTTAACCAATTTTGAATTAGTTACTTATGTTTAATGAGTTACAGATAAATTCCAAAATAACTTTATTCTAAGACAATATTGGTTCTACATACAGAGAAGGGAAGGGGTTAATGAGAAATTGTGCATTATGATTACTGGAAGTGGTTCTGTAAGTAATTTACTGTACTGATGGGAACTATATTGATTCCTTACAAGTCTTGAGTAAAAGACTGTTAGACAGTCCCTTTTTTCAGCTGAACATATTCAGGACCTGATGATTTTAATAGGAGGAAATAGTAATAACTTGAATTCCCCTCTGAAATATAAATTCAGGCACAAATCATATTACACCACTTTTCAAATGTACTGTAAAATGTGAGACAACCATTTTTAGTGCTCTCAGGAAGGACCCGATAGGACCCACAAAGTAAATTAAGGATAAATGTAAACCTTTAGCAGGCAGTCTATAACTTCACATTGCTTGCTGTATATACATTTGCCAACCTACTTCCTGGCCATACAAAATTATATATTATCTACAGCTATATATAAAGATATAAAGGCATATAATAATGGACTTCTATTATACTGCACATCGTATTTTTTAAGAAACAAAATCCAGGACTGTTGTTTGCTAGTATCTGTGTGCTAGATTTATGGACTCCCTATTCAAATAAACAACCTCAAGGTCTTTTTTGTTTGTGATGGAGTGAGTGAATCTGTCAACACCTTTGATTTTGTCCACCATCAGCAGGACACACAGTTCTTCAATTCCCAGTTAATCTAATGTTGCTCAGTGTGCAACCCATTATGCATTACATATCCCATTTCTTTATTAATTAAAAAAAGAAAAATCACATTAGATCATGCCTGCTGGCAAAAGTCCTGTTAATTTATTCAGGAGTAAACACACGTTCATACATTATAACGCACAGCTTCTATACAGAACAGATTAGGAAAGGAAAAGCCAATTTGGAAAGCATTAGAATCGACCGAACTCTTTACAGCAAACTCAAACAAGAGCCTTTCCTGTAACTCCTAATGGTGAACCTTACAAAAACCAGTTTTCTTCCAGAAAAAAAGGATCATTTATTATCACAACAAAAATAACCATATACACATGTGCACACAAAAAAACCAACACTCATCCTTGAAGTGCCCAACCCAACTGGAACTTGGAAATTCTTGAAATCACAGAAGCCTCTTACCTTCTGACATTTCTAAAGCAAAAGGGGTTCTGCAGTTCTGTCTAGAAATAGAACTGGTGTTTGCATCCAGCAAAGGGGGTAAGCCCCATAAATACACATGTGAATTCAAAAAAAGCTGCCATTTAATTTCAGTGAGGAAGAACACCTGCTCCTACCCCAGACAAATGTACACACTGAGTTCTTTCAACTGCTCCAGCATGAAACAGTCATGTGGCTGAAGATCAGGCTCCGGGAGCCTGCCTCCCCCACCCAAGGGACAGAAACTGTCAATAAATATTGCTGCTTGCTCTAATTTGCTGCTAATCAACCCAATCAATAACCCAAAGATGCTACACCACAAAATACACACCAAGGACACAGCTCTTCCATATGCAATATATGGAAGCGTGAGGAAAGACAATCCGTTTATATGCAGCATCACTCATGTTTTTGTAGTGCCTCGGAAGGTGATCTTGGGGCCATCTCACTCATTCTGTGATGCTGGGGAAAGCCATCCCTTCTTCCCCTTACTCTAACCGCCGCACTGCACGCAGGCAAAAATCTACACGAAAAGTAGTATTTGGAATATGTTTCGTTCATTTTCTGAGTTTCTTTTAATGCCAAGCTTGTGGGAAGCATGGAGCACATACATAATGTGACCAGACAGCTTGCTGTACTGCATTACGAAAGCTCTGTGGGCCATCACAGGTTCCAGTGAACCAGAATTTGAGAACTTACATCTTCTGATAAGATTTTCCAATCACTGCTTTGTTTAAAAAAAAAAAAAAAAGGCAAAATTAAAATTCTACTAAATATTAAAATAAGTATTCATATCCCAGTGCTGAGGCACATACAGTATTACAACTTTACCCAATCTGTACCCCTAGCTCCGTCCTGCTCTACATTGTTATCTCCAAGCAGCTTTCAGTGGTGCCTTCTTCCATGCCTATACCAGCTTTACCCTTCATTTTTTAATAAAAAATGGAATTGAGAAAGGTTTTGTGTTAATATTCATGATGTTAATAATTCATGTTAATAAAAATGGAAAATTAAAAGCAGCATGCTCACAGGTTAAGCACCACAGACTGCTTCAACTCTCCTAACCTGATAGAAGAATGAACCACATTCATCCTGATGCACTTTTTGCTCTACCGTTTCTCTTTGGAGGCTTTAACTAGAAGTCTGGCACCTGTCAAGCTGCACGTGCCTCTTCTGATGGGCCTTCATTTACTGTTCATGCTGCCCACTTTATAACCTAGGGGCAAGATAATTTTCCTATTGTAAGAGTCACCTCTACTCATTATATGCACAGTCTCACAGATCCAGACATTAATCTGTTGCTAGACTGCTGGTTCAGTAGTACAACAAACTTTGCAGAGCTCCTTTGCATTTCTGCCAGCCTCTATTACTGTAGCTGTGAGGAGAATCAGGACATAAGGATTTTATTCTGCTGGCCTATTCCTCCTGTTTAATACTTACATGCAAATCTGTAGAAGACTCTGAGACCACAGTCATTTTGGATCAGAAATAAACCAGATACCTAAGCAATGACTTTATGTACCCAATATGTCAGCAGCTGGTCCCTGCAACAGAGCCCAGACCTTATTTTTTTGAAATATTTTAAATTTTTTGAAAATCCTGTACCCCATGCATTTGACTCAGCAAGACATTCCACACACACACAGCAGCAGGATCAATAATAATAATATAACACTAACGTACAGGAGCTTTACCAGAGGCTGCAGTCTGTCACTGTGGTCCAAACAGAATGTGCAGCTCTCGCTTTGGGTCTCACTCTCCCAGGGAAAAATAAAAGCTCATTTTCCCCTACAAGGTGCAGGAAGACGATGTGTGACCTTTTTTAATAAAAATAACTACTATAACTAGGAGCAAGGGAGCTCTCCCCAAAAGAGGGCAACGCCTCATCTCCAAAATCCCAGGGGAACATGCCAATGCCCAGCTCCTATCCAAGCCCGAGGCCCCAGGACTCCCAAGAAAAGACTGCACTGACCTTGCTGCAGCACACTTAGGAGCCTGTAAGTGAGATGCAAGGGCACAGACCCCTGCCAACTCCCAGACTGTTTCCAAAACCAGACACAGAGAGCCCACTGCAGCCCTTGGGAGCATCCCTTCCCAGTATGCCAGAGAAACCACCAGCTGCCCAGGTAGGTGGTTACCTTGGAGGCAGGATTTGAAAGCCCTCAGGCTTCGGGGGAAGCCAGACTTTTCTCCTCTTCTGCTCAAGCTGGGACAATTTTGGGCATGCGTAAGGAAATAACTCCAGGCACCAAGGTAAATCCACAGCTAAAATAAAAAGGGAAATAGGATGTTCAGGCAGCTCCAGGCTTTTTCAGCAACCACACAAGGGACTCTTCAGGATGATAATTCAGGTGTTCAGTTTGCAATCCAGAGCATCACACCTAGGTCCTGCATTAGGTGTAATGGGATCTGTGTGTGTCACTCGCTCTCTGGCTGCTCAGCAGCAGATGCCTAGAATGGAGCTTGGGAGCAAAGCAAGAACAGAACAACACTTTCCCAAAATACTCTCTCAGCCTCCAAAAGCTTGTAGTTTGGGGAATAATTAACAAAACCAGAGTTGGCAGACTCGAGCTACAGCTGAGCATAAGGTCAGTGGATGGCTTCCAGTGACTACAGCAATTCTTAGAGCTGCCCACGAGAGGAACCTAACCAGCATCTTACAATGGCAGAACAATTCTCCCATTCCCAGCGTGATCTGATCTAGCAGGAAGGGGAAAATCAAGAAACAAGTGCTGCAAGGTAAGCCTGAGCTAATTAAAATGAGAAATTAGTTCAATAATGAAGCTAATTCACAATCAATCAGAGCCATCTAGCAGTGAAAAGGGTGATTCTCAGGTCTTAAAATGAAGATTTTGGAAGACTGTTCAGAGAAGCTCCTCTTATTGGGGTCTCCACAAGAGGGAGGCAGCAGTCCTGGGGGTTGTTCACCTCTGCATAAGATCGAACATTCCAAACATCCTTGGAAAAAGGAAAAAAAGTAAGAAGAAGAAAAATAAATGTATATAAAAAACCCCAAGTATTAGTAAATTCCCAAGCCTTAGGAAACAGGGTTTAGGGTTTTTTTTGCTTTATATTGTATTATCTTACTGATAGCTTCAGTGGATTTTGTTTCTACTATAAATTAAATCTTTCCTCTTTCAGACAGACTGCATCACTTCAGAACAGCAAACGTTAAAGCACTGTATTATGTATGAGTCTTCAGTTACACCTTGTTTTTAAGGAAGAGTGTATGGAGAGGACACATTTGAACACATGACATGATCCACCTTCAAGTCTTTTTGTTAGAGGCACTGAGTCGAACACACAGTAATCAACTAATAAAATCAGATTAAAGAAAAAGCAACCACCATGGCTAGTGAATGTATTATAAACTTTATTGACAATTTGCATATAATAATTGATACAGAGGAAGAAGACTGGAAACTATCATCAGAGAAACTTCCTATGCTAATGCTGAAGACTAGCTCTCTAAGCAGGCCAACAGAGCAGACGACAGACTGTGTAAGCACAGTGCTTTTACCTACAGAATATGCATTAGCTATCAGGGACACACTGGTTAAGTCTAGGGCCAGATGCTTTCCTGGTGCAAAGAGTGACTATTCTGACAGCTTCAGCGAAGATGCATCGGCTCATATCAGAGCTCAGACACAAATATACAAATCTCTTTTCCACTGGTTTACACATGCACAGAGAACAAAGAAAAGAAAAACACCATTTTCAGCCTGGCAAAACTTTCCTAAACCACAAGAGTCTAGAGACTCTTTTCTGAGTACTAACACTGAGCCACAAATTTAATCCTTAGTCAAGTACTAAATTGTTTATCTTCATCTCCATTCATCAGCCTGCACTCAGCCTTCAGCACAAAAGCCAAATCATTTTAGGGTTAGTTTCAAATGTAGTTTTGGTTATGCATGAAATACAATTTCTTATTTCTACATAATAAACAAACATTTAGGCTTAACACTCTTCCCTTGGCTGTAGACCCATGTCTTGTGAAACCCGAGCAAGTAACCATATTGACGGTGCGAGATCTAAATAGCAGCAATACAAACCCAAAAAGCGACAAGAGATACTAAGAAATTATTTACTTCAACTTCCAGTGTATAATTAAAATTCTAAACCAAATATCCTGATCTACAAATACCCTTTCCCCAATTCACAGATATTTGTTCTGTAACATTCTCCTCTGAGCCCTCTTTGCAATGGACATTGTGCTTGGTTTTCCTCACCAGTGTTTTCTGTTTTCTTCCCACTGGAGTAAGTTATTTTCTGCAGTTTTCTCAGACAAAGCTTCCCTGGTTAAGGAATATGTTGTGCACCACGTGAGTGCTGGCAGTGTGAAATCCCATCAATACCCCAGAAGTAAAACAGCTGGATGGTAAGTAGGATCACAGCTGTCTATAGATTAAAGTATCAACTACAAATCTTTAGGCACAGTTGCATAAGAAGCTGATGTAAATCAAGTTATTTCTAGCCTGCTCCCAAGCAATTTTCTGATGACCTTTGAAGACAGGAAGGCCAAGATTCTTTCTGCAAAACCAGCGGGCCATGGGCACTCCCACTCACGCCCTCAAGACCTTGTATCTGCTCTCAGCAGCCAGGTGCTACCTAAAGAGCCAGGGGGGGATTGCACAGGTCCGTTCATCAGGGTACAGGAAATATATTTGTTATTCAGCTCCAAGAAAAGGCCCTGGGGTCCCGGTGGCCTCCAAGTTGAACATAAACCGGCAGTGTGCCCTTGCAGCAAAAGACAAGAGCCTCCGGGGCTGCAGCAGGGCAGAGCGTTTCTGGCAGGTCGGAGGAGGTGATCCTTCCCCTCGACTCGACCACGGTGAGGCCACACCTGGAGCGCTGCGTCCAGCGCTGGGATCTTCAGTATAAGAGACACGGACATACAAGAACAAGCCCAGGCAGGGGTCATGGTGATGATTAATGGATTGGAGCCTCTGTCAGATACGGAAAGGCTGAGAGAGCTGAGACTGCTCAGCCAGGAGAAAAGGCTGGGGGGAGCTCTTCCATGTGTGTAAATGCCTGAGAGGAGGAGTAAAGAGACTATGGCCACAAACCGAACCACAGGAACTTCCATTTCAACTTAAACAACCTTCTGTACTGTAAGTGTGCTTGAACACTAGAACATATGGTCAGGAAAGTCGTGGAGTATTCTTGCAGATACTCAAAACTAACGGGACACAGCCCTGGAGAACCTGCTCTGAGCAGGGGGCTGGACAAGATGACCCCCAGAGCTGCCCTCCAACGTCCACGACTGATTCGGTTCCACGGATGTACAAAGCAGCCAATCTGGCTGCCTGAACTTCAAGGTCACAATTAGCAGCTACCGAATACAAGAGTCTTACATAATTCGTATATCAATATATGCAATCAAAATGTGCAAACCAAGGAGACATGTGAAAAAAATACCTAGCTACTTGGAACCTCCCTCAAAATGGTCTGTATCATCATGCACACCACCTGCAGTATCCCTCAGTAGGAGCAGCCAGACATTGGATTTCTCTAAAGGATATGCTGTAACTAGCAAGTCTAGAAAGGCAGAAGGATGGGGGCTATTAAGCATGTAAAACATGGGGGATGTTTTAAAACACACTCAAAACAGGGCTGTGGCTCGTCCCAAGAACACGCATTGTCCACCACTGTCCAGTAAATTAACCAGTGCCAGCGTTCTCCAGACACTGGAACTTAGTAATTTCTACTATCAAATCACCCCAACGGTTCCTGAGATGACTTAACACTTCTCCAGGAACTCCCAGGTATGGTTCAGGAACAAGCCAAGACAGTGAGCTGTTCTCCTGTGGTGGGTTGACCCTGGCTGGAGCCCAGCTGCCCACCAAATCCACTCTATTGCTCCCCTCCTGAGCTGGGCAGGGGAGAGAAAATGTAAGGAAAGGCTCATGGGTTGAGATAAGGGCAGGGAGAGACCATTCAGCAATTACTGTCATGGGTGAAACAGACTCAACCTGGGGAAAATTAATTTAATTTCTTACCAATCAGAGTAGGATAGTGAGAAATTAAACTAAATCCTAAAACATCTTCTCCCCACACCACTTCTTCCCAGCCTCAGCTTTGCTCCCCATTTTTCTACCTCCTCCTGCCAGGAGGCACAGGGGGACGGGGAATGGGTGTTGTGGTCAGTCCATCACGCGTTGTCTCTGCTGCTCCTTTCTCTTCAGGGGAGGATCCTCACACCCTGCCCCTGCTCCAGCATGAGGTCCCTCCCATGGGAGACAGTCCTCCACAAACTTCGCCAGTGTGAGTCCTTCCCATGAGCTGCAGTTCTTCTCTAACTGCTCCAGCCTGGGCACCTATCTCCAAAGGGGTCACAGCCTCATTTGGGCATCCCCCTGCTCCAGCGTGGGGTCCTCCCTGGGCTGCAGGTGGGTCTCTGCTGCCCCGTGACTCTCCACGGGTGCAGGGACACAGCCGGCCTCACCATGGTCTGCACCACGGGCTGCCAGGGAATCTCTGCTCCGGCACCTGGAGCATCTCCTCCACCTCCTTCTCCACTGACCTTGGTGTCTGCAGAGCTGTTTCTTTCACATCGTGCACTCTCTCTCTCTCCCTGCAAATTCTCCTCTCTCCATTTTTTTCTCCCCTTCTTAACCATGCTACCCCAGAGGCGCTACCACGGTCACTGATGGGCTCGGCCTTGGTCAGCAGCGGGTCCGTCTTGGAGCCAGCTAGCACTGGCCCTGTTGGATACAGGGGAAGCTTCCAGCAGCTTCTCACAGAAGCCACCCCAGTATCCCCTCCCTTCCAAAACCTTGCCACGCAAACCCAATACATGCCCATAGAAGGTGTGAACACAGCCAGCCTGTCCTGAAGAGTAAAAGCCCTTAGCAGCATGGGAACAAGCCATTCCTTACTAATTAGCCGCAGTGCCAAAAGATGTTCGAGGAAACACCACTGACATCAGCACGGCAACATCACAGAGCTACAGGTTCTGTTGGCAAAACCCAACCAGCTCTACTAACACAGTATATCCGCTACATAAGGGTCTGTTCAATATTAAAAAACAGAGGACTTCCAGGATTCATTATCTCTTCCTGAAAAGTAAAGGCATAAGCTGGTTTCTCAGAAATCAGAGATTCAGAGGTGAGACAAAATTATTTCCTCCCTTGTGAATTCTATGTGTCTACTGGCACAAGTCAGAGCAGTTGGAAAGGATTTGCTCTGCAGTTTCTTACCTGTTCTAAACTATTAAATAATTTAGTTCTCTCAACAGTGGAATCAAGGAAAGGCAATGGGAAAGACGTTTGGTTAAGTTTTTAATGACTGTGGCAATTTTATTTAGATTTAATTTTCACTTTTAGGCATTTGAAGGATTCTGCTGTTTTCAGACATGTCTCAGCTCTCACTTATGTGAGAAAGGTGTTCCAACATTTCCAAACACTGGAAATGAGGAGGACAAAGAGAAGAGGTGTAAATGACTGGGACACTGTGTTTAAGGAAAGCAACACCACATGTCTTCAAGGAATGCTGTTTCTGTGAAGTCCTGTAAGAGACAATGTGTGAAAAAGAGCTGAAAAAGCAGAAATCTCAAGTCCAATTTTGGATTACTTCTGAAGGGCAACATGCTGCATATCACATTGCACAAGTCAGAAGAGCTGTCAAGGATTTTTACACATATATTCTGCCTGACTCACGGGGATCATTAATTATAGTTGTAGGGTATGTCTGTGCCAGTTCACTTGCATTTCTTGGGCACACCTTTAATGTGTTCTGCAGTCCTGACCTCTAAGCCAGCACGGCTTCTGAAGCACTGTCAGGTCACACAGGAAAAACGCTAACGAATATTGGGCTCCTCCCACCTGCAAGTACAATTAGCCTGCCGGCCCAGACTCCAGAGAACAGCTTTAAGGCAAGGGCAACAAGAGCATCTGAGAAAGGAAGGAAGGCTGACGGAAATCTGGCACTTCTGAAGATAGTTACCAGGTTTTGGTCTTCACCTAAGCACAGTTATTAATGGATAAGATACCATTCTGGACTTGGGATAAACACCATGTGATTAAAGTAAATCACCTTCCTACAACTCTGCAGACTGAACGCCCTCTGCAGAGTAACTTCCCCACCTGCTTGTTGCTAGCCTAGAGCTGGGCTGCTGTTGCAGAGTGGCTGGGTAGTAGCAGAGCTGCTAGGGACTGCTGCTCTAACCAAAGCACGCACGGATTCCAAGAAAACCACTCTGCTGTCACAGAGGTGGTCGATAGGAAGACAGTTACTAATGGTTTGTACTGTTAGGGTTCCTAAATGGAACAATGCTGTTAATAAGGAACATTCTCACTGCGACTTCCCACTCTGAGATTCACCGTAGATATTGTCACCAGGATTTAAAGCACCGTAGTGACCACTGTAAAAGGTTTACCAGGAGAGACGATGGAAGAGGTTAGAAAGAACCACAATGCCAGGATTTCAGAAAGGTCCTGACTTACACCCACACACGTGCTGACAGTAGGAGCATTTGCATCTACGGACAAAGAAGCACCTCCTGAGATGAATCCTAATTTGCTGCATTTTGGAATTGCCAGCCATTCAGTGCAGTCGCCAGGTTTGCAAAACCTTTCACTAAACACTTGCCTAGAAAAGAGAATCAATTCAAGTTTGCCTCAACAAGTCCCAGAATGACTGGGGGAAATGGCTTCTAGAGAGCTGAAGGACAGATCAGCACCCAGCTAACCAGGCTCTTAGGATGGAAATGCTTCTTGCTATGACTGACTGCTGCAATGCAATCAAGAGTTTTCTGAAAGGGAGACCTGCACTTCAATATGGAGTACCAGATAATCTCAGTTACATGAAACAGTGTACATGAAACAGCCTCTATGAAATGAAGTGATTTTAAAAAGAGATGGAGACTCTTATTTCAAATCCAGGAGCAGTTTGTGGAAAATACATGTTCTTGGATAAGAAATGTTACTTGGGTGATAAAGTAAAATATTGCCCTATATACACTTACTGACTTGAGTATGAACTCATGCAAAGTGTTACTCATAACTGAGGCGTTCACGCTCTCATTCATATTTCATACCGTCAATTTTAATAAGGTGTTTATTACAAAGTTATTTTCACATAGTCCTTGTTCTGAATTTGTTATAAGGCCTGCCTGGATGTTATGGCAGTGGTGCTTCAAAGCAGAAAGAAAGGACTAAAAAGCCACCAAATGACAAATGCAATGAAATTTCAGGGTATTATTTATTATTTTTAATAATAAAAACTCAATGGTATACCAAGATGAAAGTTGTTCACATTAGAGCAGTTTTATTGTAGAGTCATAAGGCTGTGCAAAGCTACACCAGCATTTACTTAAGAAGGCTAAATTGCTCCCCTCCCGGCTAAGTTTCTCTCTACCTTCTCACACTGATACCACCATGAAAGTAAAGCCCACAAATTATCTTCTGTGCCCTTCTTAAAACCTTTTTTAGTCAGGTGATACTGTTATTTTGGGATTATGGTAAAAATCCACGTAAGTGGAAAGACAAGAAGTATAATTTTTCACGAGCTTTCTTTATTCCTCTTTTAGGGTGATAAGAATTTGCACCATCCCTAACTGCCACATGCGGTCCAGCAGCGGCGTGGGAGGATGGCACCAAGTACGTTATTTCTCCTCCCATTAAGTTCTATTCCTACACAGTCTTAAATACTTACAGGAACTGGACTAGAGGACCTTTAAAGGTCCCTTCCAACCCAAACTATTCTATGATTCAAACACCACAAGTCTGGATCAGTTGAGGTGGAGATCTGTGGTCCTGATTTCTCTGAACTTGGACTCACCAAAGATTTCTATGACTCTGCCTGGTTCAGCGGGTTAGCAGCACATGGGTTTGGATACGAGATGTATTATTCATAACCACCACAAGTTTTGAAAGCAGTGTGGCACATTTAACAAGATACACAGAAGATTTTTGAGTTACAGCATCACACCTCTCCTCATATGGTTGAGAGGCAATAGTCAATACAATGCAGTTTGACCACAGCTATTCCATTTTACAAGGACACTGGAGAGCGCCCTGGTTGTCCTCTTACTTGGATCCTGTCCAACTCCTGCTTTTATAGGTCTGTTAAGCTACTGCCTGACAGCTGGCAAAGATAAAGCTCCCCTCTCCAGGGGTCAATCACACTGAGCATTTCCAGGACATGGCCACAAGACAGTGGACTGGGGCATGACTGGGGAGTAACTGGGATAAAGAGATGGGATCTCCCCACAAACTAAAATGGCACAGGATGGTAACCGCCGCACACCAAAATTTAAAACTAGAGAGGAAATCCTGCTTGGATGCCCCTGGAGCAGAAGAGAACAAATCAGTCTGCAAAGACACACTGCTCTAGTGGCTGTATGAGTTCTGAGAAACTACTTAGAAAACTTCGTATGCTTGCAGGAATTGCAAGAGGGCACAAGGGCTCCCACGCCTACTTTGTTGTGGGCAAATCCAACCCACTTCTAAGACAATCCACTTCCAATGTGGTTTGACAACCAGATGACACACAAAGTTTATGGACACAAGGCATGTTAGTGCAAAATGATCTGTGGTTGAGTCAAACTAGTTTCCTGTCTGTCCTGGGCCACTGCAGTTGCCATCAGTTCTGGTGCTTTTCAATAACCTTGTGCAGAGGACCACTACATGACCGGTCACTGTTTCGCATAAAACAAAGCAGTTCAATATTCCAGCTATGATTCTGCTCCAGGGTCAAATTCAGCAAATCACCTTTCTGCACCCAAAAAAAGCCTTTAGTTATTGAAACAGAGCAAGCTACATAGTTTGTGGGTTTTTTAAACTCACATTATCAGTCTTGAATTAGCAAGTCCTCAAATTCTTTGGGAAAGCTGTTTAATCATTTTGATATATTTCTGAGAGACGCTACCAAAAGATACTGCTTCCCAGTGTCTCTCGCTACCAATTATAATTGCAGGTTTGTACAAGTGAGTGTTTCAGACTACAATTATTCATACTACTATTTTACTGTGGATAACTCGTTGAATTCGTACGGAATGGATCCAGCACATCAGAGCTTTTGCCATACAAAAGTGTTAATGGCCCTGCAGTTTACAGTGTTTTTCTCTGCCAGATGGATGATCGTATTGGTGTAACAGTTCCCAGCAATTTTTGCAAGTCAGCAATAGATGGTACAAGATTTAGTGGATGCTGTTTAGCTTGTGCTTGCTTACATAAAGAGTATGCAAATACTTGCTTACTACTGAAGGATACACTTGTGTGGGATGTAAAAAATCATACTCTATTTTGCCTTAAATTTTCAAGACTACTATGACTAAGAAGAAATGAAGTTCCCATCTTTTCCAGTAAGTTGTATTCTGACATCTGGCATTCCAGAACAAGTAATAAATGCTCAGATACTGTAATTGTTATTTTACTTACAATTAACTAGCTCTCTAATAAAGGGGAAAAACAAACAAACAAAGAGTCAGTTCTGAAGCACACCTGCTGAAAATAAACAGTCTGTCAGGGAAATGAAAGCCAGGCATCATTCATCAAATTCAGAAAAATAAAAAGGCTCTGTGAGTTTTTCAGAAGTGGTGTCTCTGAAGGTCAGAACTGTATTGCAACAGTAGGGATCTGTAAGTAAATACTGCAAGTTTTTCAAAGCAGACTTTCATCAATGTTGACAGAGCATCTCGAACTGGGCTTTCTCAGCCTGGAGAAGAGAAGGCTCCAGGGACACTTCACAAAGAGGCTTATAAGAAAGATGGGGACAGACTTTTTATAGCAGGGCCTGTTGCAATAGGGCAAGGGGCAATGGTTTAAGCAAAAGAGGGTAGATTCAGATTAGATAAAGGAAGAAATTTTTTTACTGTGAGGGTGGTGAAACACTGGCACAGGTTGCCCAGAGAGGTGGTAGATGCCCCATCCCTGGAAACATTCAAGGCCAGGTCAGATGGGCCTCTGAGCAACCTGACTGACTTGAAGATGTCCCTGCTCATTGCGAGTGGGGGAGTTGGACTAGATGACCTTTAAAGGTTCCTTCCAACCCAGACTACTCTATGATTCAAACACCACAAGTCTGGATCACATACAAAAACTGAAACAGACTCGCATGGGCATGTATTGTGCTCATTTAGATTGCATTTTCTGCATGTAAAAGTATTTGTACCACCAAATAATCCAGAGGATTTTTTTTTTACTAAAATATTAACTAAATATTAGTAAAACCTACAAGCTCAAGAGGCACAGTTTGCTACTTCATCAGCCTTGTGTTTATTGCATGCGTTTTGCGGAGTTTTTTATACACCCTTATTACTCCCTCGCATTTTAAAACGTTCATCTCTTCTGGCACACAACACAACACCATCGTTGAGCACATGAAAAGTCAATATTAAACCTACACTGCTCAGATCTCAGAGATCAGGAAATGTCACCTTTCAGGTTGCATGAACACTCTTATCTCTGTCCTTTACTCATACATATTACCGCAGAGACTTGGGCTATGTGTTCATATAGTGGCTGCTCAAACACATGAGTTATCCTACTTTATGGAAGGATACAAACAACAAACTGTTGGAAGGCAGGAGGGTATTAGTAGGAAATATGCTTGTCCTGTAGTCACACTCCTCCCTAAGGAGTACTTTTGCACAACAGGAGGATTCTAGGCTAGATGCATCTTGGCCTGATGTAGTACACTCACAACCAGAGCTACCTCACTGCTTTAAAGATCCATATAGAATATACTTGAAAATCATGTATACTGAGGTTTGAGAGAGAATCCCTGAAAATTATGACACTGCATGGAAACCGTATACACAACATAGTATTTGTAAGAAATAAAGCTTACTGATAATCATTTTCTATATAAGAAATGATAGGGTACTTTAATTTGAAAAAATAATTCTCAGATAAAGCAATAAGAAAAGAAAATGAAAGCTTCCATAAATGGTCTTGGTTCACAGAATGGCAGCAGCCCCTCTAAACAGACATTCCTTTTACACAGAGAAATGTGCAAAGCAGCCAATAGGTAGACTCGTAAACATTAAGCATTGCATATATTCCTAACAAAGGAGGCCAAATACATGTTTCGGTACACATACAGAACAGGTATTGATGACTATGATTATAGCTGCTTGACACCTTTCATAATCATGAAGTGTTGCTGAACTACAACCACTGACGTTGAAAATTTCTATGATGTTGGTTATTTTTCATCAGGCTGCTTTTTGGTAGGCTTAATTGTTGTTGCCAAAATTTCAATGGTTTTCAATACAAGGTCAAGAAAAATATTTGCAGTTCAGTTAAAAGAATTAAATAACTGTTGGGAGTAAGAAAATAAAACCCACAGTTTCTAATTGGAAAGCATAACTTGAGATTAAGCCTCTGTGCCAACATGCTGTCTTCATGAAGATCAACCTAAATTTCTTCATGTTAGAACTTCTAAAAAATTTCAGTCTGCAACCATTCAACAGACCCACTCAAAAAGTCTTTTCAAGAGACAGTGCATGCTCCAACCCCAGGCTAAGGGACAAAGTCATCCAAGCCAGGGAGTATGTTTGTGGAGTCAGAATAGGAGAAGAAAACTGACCCTCTTGTACTTCTAAAGGTTTCCACAACTGGAAAAGAAGACTGTTCAACAGAAGGACCAAAAATCTGAAAACAGAAGAAAACCAATATTTAAAAGGACTCTGACTACGACAGGGAAATGATGGATGGTCCCAGCCAGATATAACCAAAACAGATCCCGAATTTGCCGCCTATTGGATGGACATTCATCATTACCTGAAAGAGAAGACTCAAAATTTCCTCTACTGCCAGCCAGTTGCTCTAAAATTCACTGTCAAACCAGTCCCCATAGAAGATTAGAAGCCACCACATACATCTAATTGCCACAAGCAGTCAGGGACCACTCCACTAATTCAACTCTGGTGATGAGCAATGTGGGAATCAATGCAGTTCAACACCATGAGCTGGAGTTGCAGTTTCCAGGTGCATATGCACTGAACTAGGTATTCCTCCGCTGCAGTGTCACAGACCATTCCCTCATAAAGCTCAGAGCCCCGAGAGAAGACTGCTCATGAATATTCCACATGATCTGTCATCCAGCTTGAGAGCTGTGCTTAGGCTGCAACAGAGCAGATCTACAAATTATGAAAGCGATATTAAAGGTGCAGGAAATTAGACTCAGACAATCCAATGTCAGCGTTTCTCCTTAAACCATTCACACAGTAGTCTAAGATCTAGCCTGGTCAAAAAAGGTCTTGTACAGTTCTACGACCAATGTATTCTTTCAGCCTGAGGAGGTAACTCTTTCTGCTTTTGTTAAACAAAATTCATGAAGCAAGGTAAAATCTGCTGGAAGGCTACAATCGTTGAATGACTTTTCTCAATGGACACCAGAGAACACCTAAACTTCACAATCTGAATCGCTCAAGAGCTTTTGCAAAATCTCAAACCCTGAGATTAGGTAACCTGTTTAAACCCAAAGTCGTCATAAGCACAGGAAAAAAAAAGAAGCAATGGCATTTGCACAAGTAGAATATACTCTTGCCTAAAAATGGGAGAAACACAGCCAGTGTGAACCCTGCTTTTCTTTAGATTGATTTGATGTCTGCAGTTTTCAGCTCTAAATCCCATCCCAGCAATACTGCATTAGACCAGGAAACCATATGGCACTACTTTTTGAGGCGTATGGAGACCCAACATAGCTCCATGGTTAAAATCCTTCTACTGATCCGATCCAGGCTACGTCAGTAGACGTCCACACATTTCTGAATCAGAATAGATACTTGAAGTGTTATGCCTTTGGAATAAATGGTCTTCAAATAGCTATTTTCATTGTCATTTTTCTGACAGTGCAAGAGCCACTTCTGATGTTGCAATTGTAAGGAAACGCATAGCATGAGGTAAGAATTAGATATCTGCCCTACAGTGCTTTTCACAGCAATTCCCAGGCAACAGCTCTAGAAGTCAGTGTCCTACCAGGCTATAGGTTCTGGTACCTGTCCCAGCAAGAGAACATCACATGCAGCTTCAGCAACAAATGTTTATCTGATCTAGAAAAAGTGTCAATAGACATGGATATCAGAGGCTATGTGAGGAATCTTGTACAGAAATGATGCCTAAGAGGAGAATTAAAGGAACAGCAGGTATGTCAGCATGTTTCAGCATCCCAGTGGACTCATGAGAAATGTGTAATAGTTTATAGACGTCATCTTTGCATATGTCACATTCGGTACATTTGCAAAATTCAAGTCATGGGGGAATTCTGAAAGACGGAGAAAGACTTTAACTCTCAGACCTCCTATATTACATGAATCTAGCCTAACATGCTCTCTGGTCAAACACAGGAAAATACAAAAGATTCAAACCCTCGGAGAGCTGTCAGGGAAATACACATTACACGTATAAATTGCTAACTGGTTTTACCACGTAGTTTCCTAAATACTCACCCCAAAACGTGATGCCTACAACAGGGGTACACATAGTAGCATGTAGGACTGCTCACGTCCAGCCTGAAGCGTGAATATAAAGCTAAGTTGCCCTTATGTCACAAGTTTTACCCTAAAACTAGTTTGACATACAGATTGAACAAGTAGGAAAACCCACGTGTAGAGTGCAGGAAGAACAGCTGGGTAACTAGCACATTACTCTATCTGTAGTTTTACTAATTAGTCTCTCCTGCTAAGTGAAGGGCCTAGTTCAAGGCTCATTTGAGCTTTCCAGGGGCCTTTGCTTCTGAAGGCATAGACTCTTGGGAAGCAGAAAATCTAAACCACAGATACAAATTCCCCTCTACCCAAAATCACACAAGGAGGCTGTGGAGTGCACTGAAATCTAGGGATTGCAGCCATTTCTGCCAAGGGACCACTGTGACCATGCAGCCTGGGTGCTGCATGCGCTTACAATGTATTTTTCCACCCACCTTTCTCACCTTTTAAAAACTCGATTCTGTCAGCGTCTGCCCTTTTTCCTAGTAAGTACTTCCACTGCTGAATGACCTGCAAAGCCAGGATTCATTTTCTGATTACTGAATCATTCAAGCTTCCAATTTCAGCTTTTGAACACGCTGTTGTCCTGCTAAGTCCCTCTACCCAGTTATCAGGTCACCTATCAACCTTCCTTTCAGCAGCTTCATCTCCTGTAACATGACAACACAAGGCTCATCTTCCAGGCCTGGGAAAAGGCTGGGCTCTGACTTCCATCTACTTCTACACTATTCTTAGAATTAAAACATCACAACTGGACACAGTATCCTAGTAGGAGACTTAAGTGACCTGACCTGTGTATGTTACAACAGTCCCTGCTATTCAATACACCTTTTATAACAAGAGATTACATTAGTCCTGTAGCTTCGTGTCTGGAAAACATGTAATGGGGATACCTACAATAACTCCCAACCCATTTTCTTCTGTGACAGTCTGCTTTCCAAGGGAGAAGAGGCCATACCTGTGGGATGAAGGGATTTCTCATATATTGGCTACAATACATATTTGGCTACAATAAAACAAATTTTTTCAGAACCATTTAGCTAGATTATTTATACCACACTTGTTCCATTAACCTGTCTGACTGATTGTTTGCTACCACCTCAACCGCGACGCTTAGGCAACCACCACAGAAAGCCCGAATGATGCTGCACAACCAGCCAAACCAAGGGACACCAATAAAAGCCCTTTTCATTAGTGCTTCCTACTGCGTACGGGCATCTGCCAATGAACTCCAGCATGCAGCGTATGGCATTAAAAGGCACACGTTTAATTAAGACGTCATGTGATCCTAAGCTGTATGCTTTGGGGGCAAATATTTCATGTGATAGCTATTAACTACAAAACTTGCACCCCTGCCAATGGAAAAGAAAAGGTACGTGGTTAGTTTGACAGACTGGGCATCAAGATGACTGGTATTAACTATACGATGCAATTCTTTGTTGACAGAAACTCAAATTAACTGTTCCATTATTTTGCAAAATTGGCAAGAGGCTAACAGGCCAGTAGCTCCTTGTGTTGAGTGTGTAATAAAAAGAAAAAAATCCCAGAAAGAACCTTTCTCCATGAGACGGACACGGAATGAGTCAGTATGATATGGCTCTGAATATGGCTCATTGTGACAATAAAAAGGACTGTACACATCAGTGAATGGCAATTTCGGAAGAAGATTAGTTTAGGATAATGGTTACAGGTGACATTCATCACAATCAAGATGTCTTTTGTCTGTTTTTGATAAGCCAACATATGACAAGCTTTATCTACATGCGTATAACATCCATAAACCAATGGACACAAGGGTTTTAGCACTGCAATTTAACTAGTGCTTGACAGCGGATTGGATTGCAGTACTTCATAGATTTGATATGCTCATAACAGATTGTCACATTCCTGGCATTTCTCCAGACAGTGTTTATACTTAACAACAGCAACAAAAAATTAGAACACGTAACAAGCATTTCCTTATAGGCCATTTGGGATTATTCCCCATTTGGCCTTGTTTTTTGAATAACCTTATTAATCCATCTTCAGGTTCTGCGCTGTTATATTTAGATCAAGAACACATACTGCAAGATAAAATCTCCATAACCTGTGCAAAACAAACATTAAAAAGTGTACATTCAAAACGACAATGAAGGAAAACCTTAACTAAACAGAACATCTGTGCCAACATTCAAAACCCAACTGGACACGGTCCTGGACAATCTGCTCCAGCTGACCCTGCTTGAGCAGGTGGGTTGGATTAGATGATCTCAAAAGGACCCTTCCAACCCAAACAACTCCAGGATTTGGTGATTTTGACCCGCGAACAGGTAAGTAATTTCAATTCTGCAGTTCACTGCACCCAAAAGAAGCTGCAGAGAAAGTGGCTGGGGTTTAGACACATAAATTTGTTTGGGGGATGAAATACTTCCGTAGAAGACCTCCCTCTAATCACAGCACAGTGTCACCAGGCCCTGTGCAATGCAGATGCCCTGTCAGTACAGTTGACAGGACTGGGATTACACTGACGGCTTGTCTCAAATACATGGCACACTGACAAAAGATACACATTTCCTCAAGGGTATCATTGTTCGGCATTTCACAAAACAGAACAAAGCCTCCAGTTCCCCTTGGGGGAGCATTTGGGATTTTTTAATCAGTGATGAAGAAGCAACATTTTTTTCTGTGGAATTTGAAGGCTTCTCTTACCAACCTGGCAGTCAGGAATTCCGCTGTGCTTCAAGCAGAGCTACTGGGGAGTGGGGTGAGGTCTGCACAGCCTGATGGGTCACAGGCTCTTGAGGTTCTGAAAACTTTTGTGGGATAGCTCATGTTCTATCATGGATTTGGGGTTTCTTTGGGGTTTTTTTTTCCAATTTCTTTTGTCCTTTAACACTGCTTCAGCCATAAATATGCAGCAATGTAGTACTGAAAGATCCTAAAAATCCACAGCAGACTGTAATAGCTGCCACTGAGGTTCAGTAAGCACAGAGCACCTGATTTTCAGCAGCAAGAGAGCCCTCAAACGTATGCGTCCACATAGTGGATTATATCAGATTGTAAATGTAGTTAATAATAAGCCATTAGAACAGGAGTCCCCCAAGTTTTGTCTGAGGTTCACCACTTAATGTTGATTGCTGTATAACAGAGTTTGCCTCTGATAAGTACTTTAGGGCTCAGTAAAGTTAATGAAACCTCAGAGGAAGGAAGACTGTATTCCGTTGGGGGTTTTTTTAAGGAGTCATGCCTTTAGTGCACCTTGTTAAGAAGGCTATGTGTCCATGTTTCCAACAAAAATGGCTTATTAAGTCCCTACTTTTTGGTGTGTCTGAGCTCACATTTATAACGTAGGGTTTCTGTTCACAGGTAACAAAATCAATTAAAAGACACAAGTTTCTGGCAGTGGATTCCTCTTTTTGAGCAGCAAGCAGTTCTTCTGGCTGCACACAGAAGGACAGAAAGCCTTCTCCGGCCTCAGTTAAGTGTTGATCAGCAGTAGGATCTGAGGAAGCAGATAACCATTTCACAGGGCGTGCAGATCCTTGTAGGGTGAAGGGCCGAAAAAAATCAATTCCTGAATGCAGTAAGGGCTTGGACAGA
The DNA here is from genome assembly GCF_000690775.1 of Eurypyga helias. Classification (NCBI taxonomy): domain Eukaryota; kingdom Metazoa; phylum Chordata; class Aves; order Eurypygiformes; family Eurypygidae; genus Eurypyga; species Eurypyga helias. Next base: position 46,947 of record NW_010272579.1, read on the forward strand.
ATCCAGCCATTTTGCTGTTGTTCCAAGAGCTCCTGCCATTGAATTCAGAGGAAAACGTTGGAGATGGGTCCTTTTATCTTTGCTAAAAGAGCCAGGTATTTGTGACCTCCCTCGGCTGTACATTCTGCGGTAACAAGGATAAAGCTCAGTGTCAAGTACGCTGTACCGGACACCGTCAGACTTTCAACCTGTTCAATTAACTATATCAAATCAAACAATAATTCTCACTGGAGCACTGGGAGGCACTTCTTTTTTACGGAAGGCTATTCCCTTGGCAAATCTTGACTTTCCAAGGCCAGCTGTTTTAGCACTTGAGCCGTTCAAAAAAAAAGCAGCTTTGGATTTATTATAATACAGGGGAGGTAGGGATGAGAGGAGTGCTTCCTCCTCCAGCTTGCTCTCTGTAAAAGGCTCAGCTGGCTGGGCTGGTATTTCCAAAACCAGAACCGTTTTCAAAGAGGGCCATGAAGAAATGAGGAACAGAAGAGCGTGAAAGCTAGGGGTAAGGACCGGCTTGTCCGACACCCTCCTGAGCGTAGTCGTCACTGCTTACACGAGACCACACGACTGCTGAGATTCCGCTGGGATAAAAGCTGCTGTAGAACTCGGAGGGGCGGCTCCAGATGGCTTCGGGCCGGGAGCGGGGCCGGGAGCCGGGCGGGC
>NW_010272580.1:0-23893 GCF_000690775.1 Eurypyga helias
GAGCAGTTAATGAAGCTGAAAGGTGGTGATTACAAATTTACCAGAGAAATAGATTTTTTAAAACAGAACACTGAACTTTGGCAAGGGAACTCAGTGTCACGTTACATTAAAGCCAAGAGTTTAGCAAAATGAATCAAGGAATTACACATTTACATGGGGAACCAAAACATCCAAATATAAAGTACCAGTGGTGACAACACGGGCCATATTACCTCACGCTTTAGGGAATAAACTAATCATTATTATTGATAAATATCTGATATTATCTGCCAACTGCAGTAGTTCCCTTACCTTCCAACTAAAAATCTGATGCTGCTTATTCTGATAGGTCAAACTAGGGCTCAGAGGACTTCAAGACTGATTCTCTTTGACAACTGTTAATGTTGGATGAATGCACGAATACTTCCAAGCTGAATATTCTCAGAGGAATTTCTAAAATTCAATTTCTATAAATATTTCCACAGTACTGAACTTCATTTTTCTTTCTTTTGGTTTTTTTTTTTTTTTAAATTTGTAAAATTAAATTGGTCCAATATTTGTAGAGAGAGGATGTTAAAGCAGCATCAAGTACAGCCAAAGCATATTCACTAACAAATTTGATCTAATGTTCATAAAAATACGGTTTGCATTATTTACCAGCAAATGCTTCATGCAGGGGGAGAGTGGGTAGCATTTTGCTATAGGGTGAAATCTCACTAATTATATTGATGTTAATGGTGGGAGGGTTTTCTTTGACTTCAGAGAGAGTTCCTTCAGGGGAATAAAAGTTAATTCCAGAAGTGTTCACACACGAGAGCCCATGGTGCACAGCCCAAACCTGCAGCGAGATGCAGCACCTGGGGATCTGAAAGTGAGGGCTGTCTAGAAAGAGAAAAGAAAGGAAAGGCAAATGGAATAATCTATGCTAACTGCAAAAAAAGGCAAACCACAACAAAACTGCATTAGCAGGGAGAGGTACATAATAGTTCAAAGATTGTTTGTCCACTGAAGTTCCCCATTCTGATCCATCTAAAGTTCATGGAAACTTTGCTACTACTGTGAATTATTTATTCCCAACAGAAAACACTGTCACACCAGGTACCAAAAGTATCTCAAAAATCATGTTGCAATTTGGCTTAAGTCTGCAAAGAAGCAACCGAATGAAACTGTATTATTCATCTCCACCAGCTCACAAATCACTGTCTTCAAGGAGGCAGTATCAAGGCCTGCATAAACCTTCGCTGTCCTTCTGCTCTGCTTCTGCTGACTCAAGCTTCTCCACCTATTCTCCTATGGGAGCTCCATTTGCTCACGTTTCTGTATTTCACTTGTATCAGAACAAAGAAATACAAGCTTATAAAAAAATACCTATTTATTTTTACCTCGGCAGTTTCTGTGTAAAGCTGGAGTGGTCGAATGAGCGTGCAGTGTACAAACAGAACAGATGAGGGACACAGGGATATTATTACAGAGACTGTACCCATGCCACCCAACACTATTTGCTCCAAACCCAGCTTCTCAACACTTGCTGTCTTCTTCCCCCCAGTCCTGCAGCAGGGGCTGGGAAATGAGCCAGCATCACTAGCCAGCCTGAAGAGGCAGAGGTGGAGCACCTGACGGATTGGTGATGGGGTAAAACATTTACAACCTTCCTTTCCCAGACAAATTTTGCAGTGTGGAAAGCCCACTCCCCAGGGCTCCCTCCCAGCCTTGCTTACTTCCCCTCTGACTCTTTCCTTTACACCGATCCCCAACCGCTGTCTCGCTTTCCTCCTCGCTCCCTGTTCCAGTTTGTAAAAGCTAACACCACAGACTTGGCTGCACGTGAGGGCACCGAAGACAGGACAGACTTAGTGGAGATTTATTCCTTCCTGGTTTATATGCCTTGAGCTCAGACTTCAACTCCTGCTCATAATGAGATCCTCACGTTTCCAAACCCAGGGTGCACCAGGGCTCTGCTTATCCTGACCCAAGGGGCACAGGCTCTGCCTCCTGGGCAGCAGCCTCTCCACACTGTAGCACAGGGGTTCTTCCCATTGCACCCAGCAACCTTGAACTGCTTCCCCTCCAGAACCTGGAGACCCTTAGAAATCCAGCATGCCTCCCTGCCTGCCAGAATTCTTGCAAAAAAACAGGGCCAGTGGGAAAGGCACGCGCACAGGACCCCCCCTGAGAAGTGCACTGAGGAGCCAGCCAGGGGTACGGTACGCTGCAACAACCAACCCTGCCAGGCACAAGAGCTCCTTTTGTGCAGGTAAGCCACAGATGACCAACGTACCCAACTGTCTTCTGAGGAGGTCTGAGCTCCAGAAAATACCTGGTTCACACATTAAATCCGTGTTTTGACTTAGTCATCTGGAATGGGTGCTGCTACCGAGCAGAAGTGGGGAGCATGGGCAGAGCCACGCGTCTTGAGGCTGGAAATAAGAGACCGCTCGTTCTAGCTCCAACCAGGCCAAGAAGCTCAAGGCCTTTGTCTTCCCCTCTCCTTCAAGCTGGCCCCACTCTAACGAGCTGGCAGACTGCATCGCGCAGTTCACAGCAGGTTTACATACATCTGCTGTCACCCTCCCAGGTCCCCAAAGCACTTTGACTGCCTTGGATGAAAATTAAATAAATAAGAGACACACAGAGGAGAAGCACTTCAAAGACAGGCACGCGAGCAGCCGAGTTGTCAGGGGACTGCCTGCACTGGTGCCCTCCCTCGCTTCCCCCTTCGCCCTCTTTTATTTCCCTCAGCCGGTGCGGACGGCGTGGTGGGACAGGAAGAAACCTGGCAAGGTCATGTTGTTTGATTTCGATGCCAGTTTCAATTATGTCCTGGCTTTTATAACCAAATCAAAAAACAAAAGGCTAGGAAGGGAGGGATGGGAAGAAAGAGGAGAGGCAGCAGAGTCCAGCTGCAGCCTGGGAAATGACATTTCAATTTGTCAATTGATCCAGTCCTCCTCCTTTTTCCCCCCTCCCAACCCCCCCTCCTTTTCTTTTTTTTTCCCTCTTTCTGCTCTGTAAATTAATTAGCCCATTTATCATGTGGAAAGACTGCGAATGGGGCAGCCCAGATACGGGCTGTGCCGGAACAACCCTGCTTTCTGTCTGGGTGTGGGCACCAAAGATGTGGCCACAAAGCATCGACAGTCAGGTGGAAGAAATGTCCCCACGTGTTCGATCCTCAGGTTTCACACTGTCCTGGGGAGATCACAGCTACGTCTTCCACTGACTCTCCAAAGCACCTGTGCGCAGGAAAAGCAGGTAGTAGGTACCTTTCGTCATCCACTTAGACTTCTGTCCAAGCTTGGGAAGCAGAGACTGACAGGGCATTCAGCCAAACGAAAAGCTGAATTCAAAGGTGCTGGAATACCTTTTTTTTTGCATTTCTTCCCTCTCCACACATTATATTATTAGGCTGTGGGACTGAAAGCTAAAGGAAATAATTGAAAGAAAGACTTTCGCAGTATTCCAGAAGGGCCACGATGGAGACATATCGCAACATCCAGAAGTATGACAATGAATGACAGCAATATTTTTGAAGACACATTTGAGCTACAGAAAGCAAACTAGATCCTCAGTCTCCTGGCTAGGGATGAGACTTAGCATGCAGTCAGATAGCCTAAATGTGCCACCTTGCTCCTTTTCTCTGATATATCTGTTACCAACCATTATGAAAGCTGGGCTTCTGAATCAAATGAGGATCAGATCCAACCCAAACCTGCATGTCCAGACCTCTCAGCTTATGCAGTACCAGCTGCAACATGGAAGAAGTGAAATGCCCTGAAGAAAAAGTCTTCTCACGATCTTTTCAGCTTCTGTCAAAGTCTGCCATAAGAGTCCTAGGTATGATTGAAAAGCTCAGATACTGGTGTGAAGAGGAGGAGCCCTGGTCCAGCTTGAATCTTTGATCCAGGTCCATGGCTCAGGCCTTCCAGAGATGAGGATGATGGCAAAATTGAGCACCTTGGGATTTCCTACCGTTTGTCTGCAGCCCAAACAATTTCATGACACCATGGCTGCTTCTCAGGGCTTCCTCAAATTCTAATTGTCACAGGCAACGTGTGTTTTCCTTGTCCAAAGTCTCTAGGAGAGTACTACCCTGCCATCATCCTGATAAACACCGTGGGATCTCTGCAGTAGGGAAGTACGTATAAGACAGTGAACACTAATTCTCTCACACCCTAATGAAAAAGAACATCCTCAAATGTGACACCTGGAAACTTGGACAAAATAAATAATATGACTTAAAAGCAAAAGAAGGAGCTAAGCCCAGAGTTGGTGCAAGTGAATATAACTCCGCTGAAGTCCAGAGAGTTTCCCCAGGCATACATTCAGCTCCATACATTTTCAGTTATTCAGTATTCAAGCATTCTCCCAATCTCCTCTTCTTTTTTATCCATCCATATCTATGCAAATCTCATTTCTTCAACCCAGCTCACCACAATAAGTATCTCTCTCGCACACATAAAGCCTAAATTTTATCAAGCATTTTATTTACTTCTGTCCCAGTGGAGAGGAGAAAAAATGGAGAGATACAGCAAAAGAGAAAGATAGAGGAGATTACTGCTGCCTCTTTTTTTTTTTTTTTCATAATTGGCAGGTACTAAGACATTTCCATTATCGGCACAAACAAACAAACAAATCCACAGCAGATCAACCCAGCAGTAGCAGCTCCAGGTGAGAACTCCAGGTGACAACATTAGCTATGGACACCGGTGCTTCTGTATGCGGCTGATGAAATGCCACCACAGCCTGCAGACTCCGTGAAGATGGAGGCAGAAACCATCATTATCCACTCAGATCCTAACAGGGGGCAGGCCCTCACTGTGCTGTGCCAGGGACACATGCTAAGTGAAAGAAAGACCCCAAAGAACTCATCAGCAGTGTGCAAGGAAGGACAAAACTGGCAGGGAGAGGAGGAGGGAAGAGAGAAAGGCAAAGCGCCTGCCAGCTGCCTCACTGTGCTCCAGTGTTTGCTCTGCCTGGAAGCGGGAGAAGGGCAGGTTGGGATGAAGCACTGCAAAGGGGCAGCATTATGGCCTTAGGAAAGTACAGACTTCAAGAGATCCTCAGTTGCATTTGAAATAGTCCCCATGCACTTTCTGATTCTGTACTCAGCATGGCTGATTATTACGTCTCTCCTGCTGGTTGCAGCCAGGCGACCCCCCCTCTCCTTCCCCAACGTCTTCACAATGCAGCAATGGATGGGATGTTGTTATGTACCCTCTTACATCCCACACAGCCACAAGCTGAGCGCTGGGACTGCTAGTTTACTGGGGCCGCCAGCTGGGCACCCATCTCTGCTGCTGCCACTGATGAACACTCCTATAGGGACATTTTTTTCACCCAACAGCACAATACAGAACACCCTGCTTCTTTCATTCTTCATTAAACACTGTCTGACGTTGCCCAAGACAAGCAGTGTTTAAAACCCCTCCAGTGGAAATGACGCCACCAGTGAGCCCGAGTTAAAAATCCACCCTGAGAAGCTCAGCGACTCACGTGGGGCCAGCACACCGGGGCCCTCCTCCCAAAACCACAGTCAACTTTGCCTGCTGCGAAAGAGGTACTTCACACTCCAGGCCCTAACACAAGTGCCACTACCAGCTGGGTTTGTTGCACAGATACTCATCCCTCGGTATGCTGCTGAGAGGAGCTCAGAAAGGGCTGGAGCTGTCTGAAAGCAAGGCGGGAGCCATTGATTTCTCATGCTTTATCCCAGTGCCTCCCCCCAGATCCTGCCACTGCTCACGGCCCTCCCGTGACTCAGTTTCCCAGGAGTGTAATGAGGTCGATGGCATTCCCTGCCTCAGCTGGGAGCTAAGAGACTCTGCTTTGCTAAACAGAAGACTGACAGTGTAAATACAGATCACTGAGCCTCCAGAAGACAGAAGGAATCGGTGGCAGCCGTTCCTCAAAACCCCAGCGCAGCCCTACCGACAGTCCTGATGACCATTTCGCCGCAGATTTGCTGGGTTTATCCTCGCAACATCACTAACGGATTAGCTGTACCCCCTCCAGCTCACAAACAGGGAAATCCAACTGCAGAAATGCCATGCACCTTCCCCAAGGTCACGGAAGAAGCGCACGGCACCGCAGAGACCGGCGTCTAGGCCTCTGCCTCTCAGATGCACAGCAGTGGCTCTCCTCTTCCTTGCGACTGAAATTTTGTATCCGTCCCTGGAGTCATCCAGGGCTTTGAGAAAATACAATGTGCTCCAAAGCTATCACAAAGCAAGTCAGCACTAGTAAGCAATTCACAATAAAATGGAAAGTCAGAATTTCTTTATCTTTGACTTGATCAAAAAATTATACATACTTAAAGCTTTTTTCCCCCTTAAATACTCTCTTCACAGACGTCTGAAATTTTGTATCCGTCCCTGGAGTCATCCAGGGCTTTGAGAAAATACAATGTGCTCCAAAGCTATCACAAAGCAAGTCAGCACTAGTAAGCAATTCACAATAAAATGGAAAGTCAGAATTTCTTTATCTTTGACTTGATCAAAAAATTATACATACTTAAAGCTTTTTTCCCCCTTAAATACTCTCTTCACAGACGTAAATAGATTGGTTAGCATAAAGGGATGGCTCCCTCCACCTCCCTGCCATTGTCCTACAAACTTTTCTGTTTAATGCCAAAACACCTAAACACCCAGTTTGCTCAAGGTCACAGAAAAGTGACACGAAAAACAACTACCTACTCAAAGTAAGGGGGTGAACTTTTGGACATACATTCATTCCGAATGCACCTCTCATTGTCTGGACATGATTATACACCTGAGCCCTGCTACATCTTTCAATTCAAGGACAGAAAAGCCAGAAAGGGTTGGTGGTGGGGTTTTTTTCTTTCTTTTTGCACTACAGCATTCGAGAATTAAAGGATGCTCCTGGCCTAACAGAACTGGTCTCGCTAAGGCACTTTAAACACTCCTTGTCATCTCAGGGGACTCAGCTGCAGGAGCGTTGAGCATTCAGAATAGATCAACAGGAGGTGACAGGCCTCAGGACCCGCTGGACCTTGACTTCTTCTATGCTTCAATACCCCAGTTTTCCAACTCCTTCCTTCTTCTTCCCATCTTCCCAAGGAGATGTAGGGAAGCTGAAGGAACTGCACTTTTCCCTAGAGCTGAATCTCAACATTGCTTCCCCATAAGATTTTCCCCTCCTTGAGATGGGGAAAGAACTGATATTACCAAAAAGTCCACAGAATTTTACATACTAGATTTCTTGGCTTTCTTGGACCCTTCTCAACCCTCCTGGTGCCACTCAGTCTTCAGGCAAGGAGATCTAAGAGGATCTATGCTACATGTCGTAATGGCAAAGCCATCTCCAAACCTGACCCCACTTTCTTCACATGGGAATACTGCCAACTTAAGACTCATTGACGCCAATGGAGAATGGCTTGAGGGGAAGTGGTCCTACAGGCGTCTAAGCTACATCTCTGAGTGTGGTACAAGAAGCCGAGGCCAAAGGCCTTAGATTTACAGAATCCTAAGAACTTTTAGTTGCTTATATGAAGTTAAAAATCTTTTGAGGCTTCTCTCAGACCAGCAATAACAGACCAACCTAACTACACTGAAAAACATCAACAGACTCCTCAGCCTTTCTATTTTCTGCAATAAAAGAAAATTCTTTCCTTCTTTCTTTTTAATTAAATTTTTGTCTTCCTTTATTATCCTGGGCTGCTGCTTTGTGTAGAGTAGTTCTGCTGCAGACCACGGAAACAATACAAGAGTATGTTCTCTATGCCCACACAAGGACCCTGAACTGTCAGAGCTGTGATAATAAAAGGTAAAACCAAAAACTTGAGCTGAGATCAACCTGCTTCTACTTCAGACTTTAAGGGACAGTCCAGATCATTATAAATGGGGTGGAGAGGGAAAAACAACTCAGAGGATAGTAGTGGTTTATCTGCCTATTGGAGACCACAAAGCATTTTCTACTACTAATGAATTAGTCTTTCCAGTTCCTTCAGCGATGAATCAGGACTAATACTGCTCCAGAAGGGATAAGGAAACCAAGGAATGAGAAAGGGATGTGATCCCTGCACAGCCCGGCCATAGAACAGTGCAGAGCCTGAGTCAAAAACCCGCCCCTAGCCACAGGCCATCCACCTTCCCTAAAAGGGACATGATGAAACTGTAGAAGTTGCTACCAGCTATAGCAGGCCAGCACAACACACAGCTCGTGAAGCAGTATCTTTAGCTAATTAACTAGTGTGGCTGATTAGAGTCTCCAGGAAACAGGTACTTGGGGCTGAAGGGATGAAAAGGGCAATCTAATGCAGAAGACTTCAGAGGTCCAGCTTGTCTGTGGGTGCCTCACTAAGTTTGGTCTGGTTCCAATTCTCACTGAGCAGGGACCACACACAGCTTTTTACTCCACCTCTGGAATTAACGAAAGCATTCACTTCCTCAGCCTGCTTCCACAGGAATATCAAGGGCTATTAGGGCCAAGGGAAGGAGAGGGAGATTTCCAAGACAAATGTTAATGAGATGGTGGCAAAGTTTATTTTACGGCTCTTGGAGCACACACTCTGCTCTAAGAGTAAAAAATTACCCTTCCAAGTGGTTGATTTGACCCTTTTCAGTAGCATGATAATAAGAAGAAAAAAAGGAAAAAAAGCCCACAAAAATATATGCATCAAATGCTCTAGAGCAGTGGTCATGGCTCCAGCACATAAAACATTTGCTCTGCCACCGGACAGAGTGTAAATCCCATTTTTCTTTCCTTAAAAAAAAAGGAAAAAAAAGAAAGAAAAGATGAAAAGCTCCTAAATGATTCAATATTTTATACACACTCTGTATACTGCAGCCTTGAAAAAGATGCCGCAGCATGACGGGCTTTGGAGACTTTATCTCTCTGCAGCAACTGAAGGAGAGCAATTTTAACACTGACATAATAGTCAGGCATGTGTTTGTTTGGTGGTTATCCACCGCCAGTATTAAGGTGCTGGCAAATGTATTCTTGGCAGTTTTGCACATGCACAGGTTTTAATTTTAATGGGCTGCACTCCATGTACACATAGGTTTCAGGCTTTGTCTATGTGTAGTTTCTTAATGCTGTATGAACGGAGGCACCAGACCTGTGCATGTGCTTTTAGCACGCGCTCTGCGTGCACGCATGTGTGTGCATTCTGGGCTGTGAGGTTTTGCCTCTCACTCTGTATTGGAGCTAGGTGTGTGATTTTGCTGGGTTTGCTAGGGGATGTTACGATTCTTTTCTCTCGTTGACCCTGGTGGTAAAATATACCATCCAATCCTGCTCCACAGTACAGCATCCATCCCTTTCTTCTGCTGCAAGCACTGCCAGTGCTGCTGTTTTAGGTGAAAGAATGTCCTCTGCCATAGAATGACTTCCCCTACCCCACAGAGAGCAAGTCCTACTGCCCCCCAGACAGCACCAGCCCAGGGCTAACCTCAGGTGCCCTCCCACTACAAGGAAGCAGGTGTCCCAGTCCCAGAAGCAAGGTTTGCTCCTGGCATCACCTTCACAGGCAGTGGCCCCTGCCCTTCTGCGGGGCCATGCCGCTGCTCTTCACGGCCTTGGGCTCATGGGTTGTTTTCCAGTTCCACCTGGGGGAAACAGCATTGACCAAGGGACCACAGGCTGGAAAATCAACAGAAGAGTCTGCCCCCAGCTATGCTGAAAAAGGATGCTGTGAGATGGAAACTGCCATAAGCTGTTCACAAGCTATGCTAGATGCCTCCGCCTCACAGAAGGACTTGTAACTCAGCATCTCCCATATTCCCACCTGGACCAGTTCCCTACTATACCCTACGGGGAGTTGTGGACCTCCCCCTGCGGTCATGACCAGCAAGATGAAGCCCCTGCCAAGGGAAGCAGCTAGGAGACCTCCCTTGGATTGTCAGCTCTAGTAAAACAGTGGTACAAGCAACCTAAGCTTTGATATGGTGATAGAAGGTCTAGCCTTGAGGCAGGCAAAACATTCAAACTGTAACATAAAACACCACTGGAGTAGTTACTGATGTGCAACTCTGTCTTTTGTATTCTTTCTTTTGTACTCCCTCCACTACTCTAAATCAGGTTATGACTCTTACATGTCACGGCAGCTGTTAAATTGAACTGGGATCCGGGGAAATACCTCCCACTCCCAGTCATCCAGTTAATCCTATCAAGTCCATCATCACCATCACAACACAGAGCAGAAGATCAGCATTTGGTGTGGAAAAAAGAAACTGGGTGCTCTCTTACAAAGAAGAACAGAGACTTGTGTACACTGTTGGATTTAAGTGTCAAGGTTGCAGGGGAAGGGAAGCTGCAGAGGTGGCTTCTGTGAGAAGACACCATGAGCTGCCACCGTGTTGGACAGAGGCAAGTCCAGCTGGCTCCAAGACAGCCCCGCTACTGGCCGGAGCTGAGCCCATCTGTGATGCTGGTAGTGCCTCTGTGATAACATGTTTAAGAAAGGGTAAAAAATGCTGTGCAGCAGCTGTGAGAGAGGAGTGAGGAAATGTGAGAGAAACAGCCCTGCAGACACCAAGGTCAGAGGAGGAAAGGGAGGAGGTGCTCCAGGTGCTGGAACAGAGATTCCACTGCAGCCCCCAGAGAAGATCACGGTGATGCAGGTTGTCTCCTGTAGCCCACAGAGGACCATGGTGGAACACATGCCCCGAAGGAAGCTGCAGCAGGCTCCTGGCAGGAGCCGCGGCCATGAAGAAGACCCCACACAGGAGCAAGTTTTTTGACAAGAGCTGTGGCCTGTGGGAGACCCAGGCTGAAGCAGTTTGTGAAGAACTCTCTCCTATAGGAGGGACCCCACGCTGGAGCAGAAGTGCATGAGGAGGAAGGAATGGCTCCGGAAGTGTTACAGACTGCCCGCAACCCCCATTCTCCATCCCCCTGCACTGCTCAGGCGGGAGGTAGAAGAGTTGGTAGCAAAGTTGTGTCTGACAAGAAGGGAGGGGTGGGGAAGGCAGTTTTAGTTTTGTTCTTGTTTCTCACTATCTTACTCTTTTATTAATTGGCAATAAATGACTTTCATTTCCCCAAGTCTAGTCTGTTTGCTCATCACAGTAATTGGTAAGTGACCTTCCCCTGTCCTGCTGAGGCAGGGGAGTGACAGAGCAGCTTGGTGGGCTCCTAGCTGCCAGCCAAGGTCAACCCACCACACACACACACACAAATAGATAATGGAACCAAGGGACAGCTTGGAGAGGAGCATCCCTAAGCAACTGGTGATATTGCTGGAGGTGAGGCAGACTGCAGTGTTACAACTGCATTCCAGTTCCTTGGGGCCTGGTTAGAGAAAGTACGAAAAAACCACAGTTTCCAAGATGATGAACATCAGCTGCTCCTGGGGACTTCAGACTGCACTTCTGGAAAATCAAACCCTCGTTCCTTAGACAAATGAAAAATAATGGAAGTCCATGCTCCAACGAAAGCCTGAGACCCAAGAAGCTGCCTTGTACTGCCCAGGCTGCAGAGTGAAGACTGGGACTGCTTTTCCAGGGGGATTCCCAGCCCCAGAGTGTCATCATCTGATTTCTTGGCAGCACAAACTGCCACAAACTCATGAGCCACCTCTTCCCTAGGACGTGATGCCCTGGACGGCTCTGCTCTTGCTGCCTGCCAGTGTCTGCTGTATTCCCCACTCCTCCATGAGTCCCCCCCGCTCCTCCCTCCACTACTCATTCCTTTGCTACACGAGGCTGGCATTTAAGAAACACTTATTCCAATCCATTTCTACCCTTGTACAGCAATTGGGTGTCATTTAGTTTGATTTAACCAATTTAGTCCTATGAATTAATTGGTTAATAAGCCATCTGTATGCATCAGGTGACAGAGTCGCGCTCTCACACACAGACACAGACAAGCTACCCACTTGTCCTTGTTTAATAACAGGCTGTAGGGAGTAGGAGCGGGAGAGGCGTACAGGCTAATATCACTCCCCACGGGGAACTGCCAACAAAAGGGACTTGGCAATCATTGTTCCGACCTTGACCTCTGAGCAGGGGAACTGTCTGTTTAGGGTAATTCAGAAATAACCTACACCATAGCTAGAGAGGAGTGCCAGCTACAGAACGGATGCAAGAACCACCGATATGCTTCACATTGTGGGTTGGTTTTGGTTTTTTTTAAAGAGGGAGGAAAAGAGGTTTAGTTCATGTTTACTAGAGAGTAGGAAATTCTCAGCTGCATTTCCAAACAGCTGAACTTTGTATGTGTGTAGGAGGGGGAGAGGGGTGGGAAGTGGGGGAATAGGAGGAGCCTGAAGGTCTAAAGCACTTGATTTAGGTGTGATCTTTAATTACAAGAAAAATATCTCATCTATTTGATTTCTTTTTAAATGCCGAGGAAAAAGCACCCAGCCATTTCAATGTTACATACAAAGCCCCAAGCCATTCAACAAACAATAATACAGCAAACCAAAAGCAAATCCAGCAACATATCCCAACCCACACAACAGGAAAACATCGACTCTTTAGGCAGAAAAACAATTCCCTCCCCTGGTTGCCCATCCATCTCAGCCAGCCCTGGATGGCCCAGCAAGCAGACAAGTTTCTCTTCACACCCTGAAGGTCGACACACACAGGACCTTCAGGCTGAGGGGGAACGGTATTACAGGGCTATGGGGCCCTTGGGAAAAAGCCCTGCCATCAACTCCCTCTCTTCTCTGCTCTGGAAGCTACTGTGCATCTCAGCTGCTGCAACTGCAGCAACAGGATGTGGGGAAGAGGATGCTCACTGGTGTTGGGAAGCTCCCAAGTGATTTGAGACGGTAAATGCCAGTGCTGGAGCCAGAAACTGCAAAACCCAACCCAAATGGCAGTGCTTTGGTGTGACATGTTGGGCAACATGCTCTCATTCAAGGAATGGACCGCAAGCTCCTGTACTGGCTGGTTCCCAAATGCAAGACGCAACCCACTGTAGGCTGCACGGCTCAGCTTTCAGAGAGCAAATAACACTACGGAGAGCCTTGGCTGGTGTCACCCCAGGGAGAGCTGATGGGGCTTAGCCTGTGTTGGGTGGTGCATCTGGGAGGCCTCCTCCGGGCCCCCCCTTGGCTCCCAGCGATCTGGGAGATAAATTAGCGTGCTGCAGACTCTTCAAGAGAGATGTAAAGTGAGTAGTAAGGATGTAGGCCCGAGGAGAAAGTACTTTCCCCCTCTCTCCCTAGGGAAAATGAAATTACAGTGGAGTCGGCTTTACACAGACCCCATTAGCACAACTGGCACCACTGGAAGAATAACATCCCTTGTTTGCTGAAGCCAAACACTGAGAGGGGGGAGCTGAGCAGGCTGAAACAGTCCCTTCCAGAGGGGAAAGAGAGAAACCTGTTTATCCAGTACACTCAGCAGGAGACTGCATGAAGGGGATGCGGGAAGGGGGAGGGGGGGAAGGCATGGCCAGAGGCAAAGTGCCAGATTTCCTGGTGTGAGCTGCCCTGCCAGCCTGCACAAAGCGGGGACGGAGCCTTTTCACTGCCCGTGTGGGGAGCCCCTGAGTGCCTCTCTGGGCCTTAATCCCTGAAAAACACTCTTTTGCTTTCACTAGCATCTGAGTCCCTGTTCCCAGGCATTGTAAAACTATTGAAGCGCAGAGTTAAGCTGCCCTGTTTGAACAACCAGAAGCCCTAGCTAAATGGCCTCTACTCCATCCACAGCAGCAACGCCTGTGAAAAGAATGAATGAAATCGATAATGCACACCAACCCGTCCATAATAAACAATTTCACTTGATCAGTGACCACAAAAACCAGAATGCCCCGGCCTGAATCGAGCAAATGGCGATGCAGCTTTACAGCTTGTTTAATGACCACACAGAGCACACGTACCCAACTGCTACGCTTTCCCGGTTAGGCAGCTCACAGGCAAAAGGCAGTCACATCACAGTTCACAACAAATCTTATCTTTACCAATTGCTAAGGACTCCAGGCTCAAAATGTGTAAAAGGACTTAGGAGATTAAAGGGACAGAAAGATTTATTTTGATTTTTTTTTCACCCAGAAATGCCACACCAGGCTCAGTTCCTCAACATCCACTCATTTCATAGGGAGACAAGCCTACGCTGCTTGGGATCACTTGGCAGATCTTGTGATCTCCAGCACTGAAATGCCTTTCAATCTGTGTGGCATTCCAGTACCCAAATATCATCAGTCACAGAGCCAGCGCATCTCTCTGTGCAAGCCTTGCACATCCGGATGGAGCAGGGCAAATGTTGACAGCAGCAGAGCACAGGGCAACAGGACAGCAAGGGAGACCATGCCGCCGGAGATGTGCGTGGCACAGGACAGGGCCCGTAATCCCTAGGTCACTGCCTAGGGAGTATGGGACACGTTACGGGATGCAGGGTAAGGGCATTTGGGGATTGTACAGGATTTATGGGATATTTCAGAGAAAGACCAAAAACAGAGAAAGGACCAAGGTAGTTTGTGGAAGAAAAAGCATGGTAAAATAGAGGGATAAGGGGACAGAAGGGACAGGTCGTGTGTCAACAGGTGCTGGTCAGTGCACTTGTCTGGCCATGCCCTGAGCCTAAGGGGCACAGTCTGTCCTGTCCTCTCATCAAACTCCACTTCTCACTGGGTTGGAGGACTCAGGTCTGTGTGCAAGGGTGTGTATGGAGGGTAAGGAGGGCCACAGGGCAGAGGTGCATGTGTCGGTGGTACCACAACAGGAGCAAGTGAGAGTGTGCATGTCAGCGTGCAACTGTTTGGGAATATGAAGCTGGACTACCTGGTGGGTACCTCGAGTGGCTTAGGAGCCCAATGAGCATGTCTCGGGAACAAGGCAACTGGCGGAGCTGTCTGCTGGAGGCACCAGAGAGACTAGTTGTCCAGCTGGAGAGACTAGCCAAGCTGAGCCTCTTGGTCCTGCCTCTTGTTGTCTCCATCCTCCAGAAC
Organism: Eurypyga helias; assembly: GCF_000690775.1. NCBI lineage: Eukaryota > Metazoa > Chordata > Aves > Eurypygiformes > Eurypygidae > Eurypyga > Eurypyga helias. The sequence continues at coordinate 14,836 of NW_010272580.1, forward strand.
AGCCCTAGACGAAGAACCATCTCTCTTAGTTTCCTCCTCTCTTGCCCTCTTTTTTAAATCCTCCTGACAAAACCTTAAATGGTCTGAAAGCCTCCCCAACGAGGTTGAAGGAACGCAAACGTCTTAGCAAATGTGCGTTTGAGCTGCACATGCTCCCAGGGATGGCGTAGCAATAAAAAACAATTAGATATCGCTCAGCAGCTACAGTGAGAGGGAGTGGTACAATCTTACCACGACTAATCGAGTTTTTAATAATGGATGGGTCTCTCTGTGCAGTGCTGGAGAGGGGAAGCCGAAGTGGTTTCAGTTACAGTGCATCTTTCAGCCCAGTGAATTTCTGTGAGCCGAGGATTAATATTCTACGAAAGTGGGGATTAACTTGCCCTCCACGCTTACTACTTCCACCAGGGAGATCCTTGCGGGGTCAGGATTGGGCTCCCTCTGATGGTGCAGGATAAGGGAGTCCCATGGAGAAGCAAGCTGAGCTCACTCCCACACCCCCTCGCAAAGGGCCACCTTACTCAATCCTACAGGTGTCAACTTCTGAGCAGCTCAGTAATGAAGATCCTGGAAGTACAAATGCTTTTGCTCTCTTGCTTTCTCTCATGTCCTTGGAAAAGTCCAAAAGCAAATTTGCAACTAATGGCTGAAATAAGGCTGAAGAAAACCCAACACACCAGAAGAAGCCACGTGCGCCCCAGGTGCACCGGCATCATGGGCAGGGCACCGCGAAGCCCCCTGCTTGCATCTCTTCCCGCTTCCTTCTGTTTACAAACCTTCACTTCATGCCTCCCTCACTCAAAACACAAACAGAAGCCGTGGAGGGCATTTTCTTGTTACCATAGAAACAGTTATTATAATCTCAAACTGTATTTAATGCATCACTCTTGCCCCCTCCAGCACCTTGCAACAGCTCGCTGTTCAATAGGAAGACTAACGCTGGGGGGGGGAGGAAGAATGCAGGCAAAAGGGGTCCTGACAGCGCGCGGCCTTTGCTCGAGAGCCAGCCCCTCTGCAGCTGCCCATAATCTCCTTTCCATCAGCACACGGGCTCTTTCTTTCTTTTCTTCTCTCCTTCTGTCTTGTTTTCTGTTCTTTGGAGTGTCACATCATTTACATTTATGAAAGGAATTTTCCTGGGGGTGCAAAGATAGCTCAAATTGTCTGTGATCAGATCAACCTTGTGCATAATACATTTGTATGAAAATAAACTCCCTGGGGCCCACACTCCTGGCTGAAAGTCTCTGTAATGAAGTATTTTACTCTAATTTAGTTAAAGATGATGGAGATAGGAATGAGTGCGTGCCTGCATGCATATAGAGGAGGGGAAGAAAGGCAGGATACTATACACACAGAAAAGCTAATAATTATAAGATTACATGCTAGCTGGGAACACTACTGAAGTATCTCATTATTACAAGAAGTTAACTTCTCAACTTTTCCCTCTGAAAATCAGTCCTGCCCTATATGGCTTCTTGCAGACTGGATCTGGACAACCTGAATGCTTGTCCTCAGAAGACCGCTGAGAAGACCCCCAGAAAACTACCCTTCCATCCAGCATTGCTTCTTAAGAAATCATTCCCATTCCACATCCAGACTGAACCAAGACCACACTGAGATAATGCCCTTCCCTGCTCCCCATTCTTCTCCAAATGCAAAAGCAAGACATCACCCTCAATTAGAGTCACTCCTCCAGAACATCAGCTTTTTGTTTTCCATCCTCTGCTATATTTGATTCAGAAGGAGGACTTCCCCAAAGGGTTCCTTCCCCACGTCCCCAGTCCTAGTTGAGTAACTTGGCTCCCAGGATACTAGCTACTCCTGTGTGACCTTTCTGGCTTGGCTAGGCACTTAAACCTGGAAATGTGATATTCTTCCCAGTAAAACCTCATTGAAATGAGAACAATTCCACCCAAGGTTTATTTTTCAATTAACTGGTATTTTCCTGAGGATAACAAATTCACCCACACACAAAAAAATCAACCAGATCTGACTCTTAGCAAAGTTTAAATGATTTCAGTGAACCTTGGGGGTAAGTCTGAAGTATAATGGCAGAGAGTTAAGTTCTGGTACACTCTGCCATTGACTTGCTATGGTGTCTTGCATAAACCTCTGCCCTCTGTTTTGTTTCCCTGTCTTTTCCATACAAGACAAACTTACCTCCCTGTTCAACAAAAAACCATGAGATTTCATACATCCATCTCCCAGGGTTCCAGCCATACACTGAGTGTACTCAGGGGCATCCTCAAGATGTATCAGGTATAGTCAGTTTAGGAAAGGGATACCATTTGATCGCCAGTGCTTTCAATTCAAGAGGTCTGTGTCCTCCAGGCTTCTTTATGTTCAATAATAAAATACTGAGATTTCTTCACTCCGTTATTGCAGGTCTAGTATTTCCCCATCCTAGGAGGACGTGGGAAAAATGCAAATAAAAGCTAATAAAGGACAGGAGAGGGAAAGAAGTGTGGAGATAGAAAGCTAGGAGCCCCTAATAAGGGGCAAAAGGAACAGCATGAATCAAAGTGCATAAGGAGAACTGGCAAAAGCGATTTGGCAGACAGTACTCCTTTGTGTTTGTGCGTTTCCCTAGTAGCTTTGCCGAGAAGATCTGCTTTGGATAACGCTGGTGCTGTGCAGGAGTCTTACATGTGTAGGGCCAGGATGGCTGCCCCACTTTTTTTCAAAGGCTGTGTCCATGGGACACAAAAGAAAAAGTTATTCTAGGATGTGGATGTAGACACACATGTGCTATAGAAATACTTATCTGAGAATTTTTTTCTTCCCATACCCTAAAAGAAAAGAGACAATCAGCTCTTGTGCCTGGACAGGCCTTGAAAAATTCCTACATCCTGTTAAAGGCTTGATCTTCCACACAGTAGGGGAAGTGATCAACTTCTGAAAGAGAAACTACAGAAAGTACACCTTGAAAATGAAGGTAGAGGACTAAATCCATTCCTGGCAAGAAGAAGGTGCAACTCCCTTTGAAGCAAGAGAAATCAGTGCCGCTGAATTTGTCTTAGGGAGATAAATACTAATAACCAGTCCTTCCCAGAGGACAATCTGATAACACTGAGGTTGACACCCACAAACATCAGGCAGGATATATTTCCTTTGTGTGCCAGCATCTAAGCTTATCACCCTGTTTGCTTCTTCTCTCCCAAGTCATTTTGCAGGGTCAAAGGCTATCGCGGGGCTTTAATTAGAATGCCATCATAATGAGCTGACACTTAAATCAGCCTGCCAGTGGCTAAAGAAAATTAACCTTAGAGTCAAATGAGCTCCAGTCTGGGAGTTCATGTCACGAGGGGGCAACAGACTCTTACAGAGCTGATGTGTATGGTGGAGGGATAAAGACCTAAACCTGGCATTCCGTTGAACCAAGAGATTCACTGGGGATCTAACCTATCCCAGATGCCTCTGATGCACAAATAAAAGCAGATGGTCTCCCATGAGCTTTGCACCATGTGTTTGTTGTGCCAAGCCAAGGAGAAATCAACAGGGAGAAGTTACCTGGGGATAGAAACTTATTTTGGGTTCCCAGATGAAGGATGCTACTTGAGCTCATATACACCTACAAACATTATTACGAGTGCTAAACCCTACCAGTTGCTATGGATGACTTTCTCATTGTGACTTAGTTAATTACTTACTATGCAAGAGCCTAGACAGTAAATAAGGGCAGGTGCTTCACCCAGCTCAGACTCTGCAACACTTAGGGACCAGATAAACACTGCAGGGCTATCATCGCCTGCTGGCTAACAAATTGGAGAGGCCTTCACAAGGACAAACACACACACAGAGGATTAACCTCCCCTCTAACCTTGCACTTTCTTTTTGCCACTGCAACTGTACCCTCCCTTCCCACATGCGTTCTGCGCCCATTTCTCTGTGCACCACCTTTTGGCACAATTCACAATGCTGCTGTACTGCCAGTGAGTTTTGAGTAAGTTCTGGACAGTCATTGGCAGTTTTTCCCAATGAACCCAGATATTACCTTTAGTACCATTTTCCTTTGCATCCTAAAGGCACTCAGCAGCCTAGAGAAAAAATCCTATGTGTGTTACTCACATGTACCAGAGAATTCATAAAGGCTTACTGCCTTCCTCAGTGCTGAGCTGCCAGTGCTACCACTTTCCATGACATCTCTTTTATGCCACTGCACTTGACAAATACCTTGTGCCTCTCCACAGGTATTTAAGAAATCCTGCCAGTGCAGGCACAAAGAACACAGAAATGGACCTAACATCTCCATCTATTCAAGACAGAGCTGTGCAGCGAAACCAAGAGATTTTGCTAACCAAATCTGGCCATGGAGCTGCCTGCATATAGCAGATTCAGCCCTGTGTTCCCTGCCACGAGAGGACACATTTTCCTTTCATTACGATCAGTACACCTCAGAGGCTACTTTAAACGACCCTTGAATCATTCTCACTGTGTTTCTACTACAACCATAATCGACCTTTCTCTAAAGGGGACTTATGCGATTGAGAACCTTGGGAGAGGACTCTACTTACTATGTCATAAAGTTTAAAATTGGAGCAACTCCGCTAGATTCAATGCAGTAATAGTAAATTTACAAAGGAATGCTAAACAGTAAAACTTAGGGCAGAACCATCTTTTTAAAGGAAAGCTGGAATCTTTTGCAAAAGTATCCTATGAAACACTTGCTTCCTATGTTGCCAATGATGCCTACAACTAATTGCTCCTGAAAGACTGAATTTGAACTGAATTTTTTCAAAAGTTTGAACGCTTCAGTATTTCTTCTCTAGTTATAGACTGTTTACTTCTGGGATGTGACTCCATTATGGAGACCAACTTGTTTCCTTCTTAAGAACAACGTAGCTCCAATGGGCTCGGTGTTATAGTTCCCAAATTAATATGCTAGGAACTAAAAAAAAGTCAAACCCATGTTCCACCTCCTCACAGGTTTTCCTTCAGTAGAGGCTGTGATAGAGGAGGACTGCCGACATCAGAGTAAAATAGTTACAGGCATTCTTACATTGAGCATTATTTGCATCAGAGTATTAAAAAGGGGTATCATTTTTAGTTTATGCTAAGCTTTAAGTATAATTTTGTTGTTTTGAAAGTACTCCTAAATTACATGTTTTGGACACAAGTCATTCAATTTGTGATACTCGCCTAAAGGCTCAGCTCTCATAAGGCTTCAAGAGAATTTCAGCTTGTTATTTTAAAAAAGAATGTTATTAACCCCTGGGGGAGTTCAACTGAAAAGCATGAAATTGTAACCTTTGTCTTGACCCAAATGTCTTGAACCTAGAGGCACATAAGAGCACGTGGAGATATGTGGGAACTGCTCCTGTTGCAAGAGCCTCCTGTTGGGGAGGACAGTGTTGGGCATTTCTGAGGTACATGGCAATTTGGCAGTCAGCCTCATGTTTGGTGCAGCCAGACACCTGGTGGGGAGAAGGTACATCTCTGAGCACCAGCTTTGAATGGGAAGTGATCTTGGGGCTTTTTTCTTTCCTTGTAGTTTTCTTATCCTCTCACCAAATCTTGTAATACATAGACTCAACAGATGGCATGATTTCTTTCTCCATCTTTCCCCTCAGGTCAAAAAGTCAAATAGTAAATACCACTGTAAGCACTTAATGCAGAAATAAACCATTGCAGTGCAAGAAAGAGGAGCTTCAGACTCTTCAAAATAAACAAGATGTAAGAAAAGACAGGTCCTCATCCAAGTCATACAGTTCCACATAGAAAAGTGGCATCCCCTTGACTTTCTTCTGACAAGAAGAAACATAGTTTCACCCCCTACTCTAAAATAGTCCTCAGGCTACTGGAACATCACTGACATTTTATTTAAAGAGTTTTTAATTAAAATAACATTAAATATGCCATGTTCAGTATTTGCCAGGCATCAGAAAAGGCTACTAAAATTATCACTGGGGGCCTATTAAACATCATCATATGCTCCCAGAGTAACTAATTACAGACATTTTTAAAGGTTCTGACTCCCCCATCCTGCAAAAATCTTTAACTTTCTTTTATTCATTTATTTGCATCAAATAACCACACATTATCAACATGTTGTTCAGCACCTGCCCTGCGGAACAGGCAGTCATTGTTCCTGATGGCACCAAAGAGCCCGGTGGTGTGTTGGAGCCAGGGAGCAAACCTGACAAGGTTTCAATTCCATTTTTTGCTTTCCTCCTGCACTTTATGTTCCCTGTGTGTATCATTTGAATGCTTGGGCAAAGGCCCCAGAAAACACTGGAGCTTGGAAATAAAACAGGTACTGTCAGGAATGTAAATCCAAAAGCTTGAGGAGCTTAGAAAACTGCAAGCCCTTTGGGAAAATCCCAGTCTTCTTGACCGGTACCTGCACAGAACCTCACGTGGCAGGACCATGCCGGGCACCTACTCCAACTTCTGGCTACAGCAACTGCCCTAATAATGAAAAGGGCTCAGCACAGAATTTTTACTTCTGCATGGAATGCTGTAACAACAAAAACAATGACAAAGGTTTATTGCAGGGATGGGGTAATACGAAAACCTCTATGCTGTTCATAACGTGTCTGCTCTTCAGAGCAAAGGGAAGCCAGCTACTCCTAGCTCCATGCCTAATGCCACACCAGGCCATCCAGGCACAGAGGGTATGCCCAGAGGCATAATTTCAGGCTTGCTAACTGCAAGGTCAGAGAGACTGGTCTTGAAGCCATCCAGGGAGCACTCAAAATTCAAGAGACATACTCAGACACAAGTGGTTGCTCCCCACCTGGGCTTTCCGCCTCCAGAGCAAGCTCCTGTGTGTTCTCAGCAGTGCCGGACCAGGTGAGAGGGCTGACTGCGAGGAGCACAACTCCTCGGCTAACCCAGTCCAAAGAGGGCCTTTCCTGCAGGAATTTGGAGCAGTTGCCATTAATGTTGTTACCGTTTCCTTTGTGCAGGAGGTAGACCAGCCTCCCCACCGACCTTCACATTACTTGCGAGGAGAACAAGCATTTCAGCACCTATGCCATCGGCAAATTCGGTCTTCCCCTCAAGGATCAGAAAATTAGGTCAGAGGCTTTTCTCTTCCCCTTCCATTCCTGCAAAGCACATTAGAGCTCAAATCCTCAAGACAAAGCATTATTATTATTGTTGTTATTTTTTTATGGTGGAAGAAAATATTAATGTTACAAATAGCTGCCATTAGCATAAGTAGAGCTGCATATTAATATGCACACGGGTGTCTCCACTGTCAGGAAGCAGAGAGGCCCCAGAGGCCCTGCTTTCACTGGGGAAAATGATGATGGCATTAGCTCTAATGATAATGATAAGGAGGCTGCCATAAACGATATGACAATTTCTTTTGTAATCCTGTTCGGGCAAAGACTTCTTCCTTACTCCCCAGTGTCCATAAAAGGATGCTGTTTGAACAAATGGCAGCTTGACTGATTTATTTAATTTCACCACAGCTTTATGGTTTTCTTAAAAGTGCCAGCTCTGAGTCATGTGACCAAGAAAGAAACTCAGTTAAGCCTTTCAGATAAATTCCTAACCACCAAGATTTGGGAGAATGGGATACTAAGTAAAAAAATCCCACATCTACTTACGTTTTTAAAACTTCGTGATGCTGAGTCTTTTTGGAGTAATGATACTATTATCTCCAAGGACATCAGGAGCTATGAAGGAGGAAAAAAAATGGATACGAAAAAAATAGCCAGTAATGAAAGTTGTCTCTGACATAAGATGTTCCCAACCCTATCACAGCCTTTCTACCCCATCACTTGTCTGTGCGTGGTACATCTAGGATGCGACAGCAAAAATTTGTGAGACCGTGGTATGAGTCAGATGAGAGAACTCATCTGGCTAAAAAGCGACAAAGCAAAAGAGAGCAAAGAGAGGTATTTCCTACAGACATATGTTGGATGTGCTCAACAGTGCAGACCTGCACACAGGCATGCCGGTACAGCTGGGAGGGTAGGAAGTGCATGGTCTATGCTGCTCCTGTTCCGGAGAAAATGCATGATGGACTAGGGGAAGAGATGCAGAGGGAGGACCTGGGTTCCTAGGGCCCATGTGTCAAGAGCCTGTCAAACCCTGTTTTGCCTGCTCCAGCTCTGGGACAAACATGAGTTTCCTGGTTTTTTTTCAGGCCAGAAATAAAGCAGAAATCCCCAGTTGTGATGTTAAGGCCTTGGTTATACAACAGGACTTGGCTGTAATAAATGCAAAAGAATTTCTTCACTGAACTCTGCACCTGGACACAGGCAGAAGATGATTCTCTCTGGCTGTGTGGCTGCTGAACTAATTACAGAGCTTTTCAGCGATGTCGCTGCACAGGGTGTCTCTGGCCTGCAATCGTCTGTCATGGCTACAATGTGCAACAGGGATCTGAATACATTAAAGTGTCACGGAGGAGGGGATGCACGGTTTTGGTCTGTCAGCTTCTGGGCTGAAAACCCTATTGAGCTCAGCTAAAATACTACACGATCTGCTTTTCACTTTTCACATTTGTTCTTGTGATGTACATCCTGGAGCTCGTCAAAGGGAAATTTAAGCTTTATAACAGCAATAACATTCTTTGGGGTAAACAATCCAAAGGGACTAGCCAAGACCACATAGAGCCCTCTACAGATGACTGCTTCAGATAAGGTGGCCAGGTGAAAATTCTTGATTCAGAGACGTGTCCAAAAACTTGTCACACACAGGCCAGTAACACAGGTGTTACAGAAAGACAGCATCCTCCACCCACACAGCCTGTAAGACACATAGGCATAGGCACAAGCCCCATGATCTGTCTTCCAGATAATATCTGCCCCAGATAATACAATAGCAAAAAGAAACATCTCTGCAGTATAAACCAGCCGTATTAAAGCTGCAGAACTGGTGGACTCAAGATGGAAAACATCAGGGTAGTCCAAAATATGAACCCTATTTGTCCTCTCTTTGACTCAGTTGGGTAGTTCAAGTCTGTATCTCAGACCCATTCAGTCCCCACACAGCTCCTCACACCCTTGCTATTCCAGCTGGCCTGCACAGAGGAATGTTTGCTCATTTATTTTCTTGTTTTGCAACAGAACCTCAGTTATCCAACAGAATATCTCTGCAGAGA